>NC_090413.1:9326216-9568922 GCF_036365525.1 Heterodontus francisci
AAATAAGGACAGGGTAAATCAGGACAGAGTAAATCAGGACAGGGTAAATAAGGACAGGGTAAATCAGGACAATGTAAATCAGGACAATGTAAATCAGGATAGGGTAAATAAGGACAGGGTAAATCAGGACAGGGTAAATCTGGACAGAATAATTCAGGACAATGTAAATCAGGATAGGGTAAATAAGGACAGGGTAAATCAGGACAATGTAAATCAGGACAGGGTAAATAAGGACAGAGTAATTCAGGACAATGTAAATCAGGACAGGGTAAATAAGGACAGGGTAAATCAGGACAATGTAAATCAGGACAGGGTAAATAAGGACAGGGTAAATCAGGACAATGTAAATCAGGATAGGGTAAATAAGGACAGGGTAAATCAGGACAATGTAAATCAGGACAGGGTAAATAAGGACAGAGTAATTCAGGACAATGTAAATCAGGATAGGGTAAATCAGGACAGAGTAATTCAGGACAATGTAAATCAGGATAGGGTAAATAAGAACAGGGTAAATCAGGACAATGTAAATCAGGATAGGGTAAATCAGGACAGAGTAATCCAGGACAATGAAAATCAGGATAGGGTAAATAAGGACAGAGTAATTCAGGACAATGTAAATCAGGATAGGGTAAATAAGGACAGGGTAAATCAGGACAGGGTAAATCAGGACAGAGTAATCCAGGACAATGAAAATCAGGATAGGGTAAATAAGGACAGAGTAATTCAGGACAATGTAAATCAGGATAGGGTAAATAAGGACAGGGTAAATCAGGACAGGGTAAATCAGGACAGAGTAATCCAGGACAATGAAAATCAGGATAGGGTAAATAAGGACAGGGTAATTCAGGACAATGTAATGCAGGATAGGGTAAATAAGGACAGGGTAAATCAGGACAATGTAAATCAGGATAGGGTAAATCAGGACAGAGTAATCCAGGACAATGAAAATCAGGATAGGGTAAATAAGGACAGAGTAATTCGGGACAATGTAAATCAGGATAGGGTAAATAAGGACAGAGTAAATCAGGACAGGGTAAATCAGGACAGAGTAATCCAGGACAATGAAAATCAGGATAGGGTAAATAAGGACAGAGTAATTCAGGACAATGTAAATCAGGATAGGGTAAATAAGGACAGGGTAAATCAGGACAGGGTAAATCAGGACAGAGTAATCCAGGACAATGAAAATCAGGATAGGGTAAATAAGGACAGGGTAAATCAGGACAGGGTAAATCAGGACAGGGTAAATCAGGACAGAGTAATTCAGGACAATGTAAATCAGGATAGGGTAAATAAGGACAGGGTAAATCAGGACAGGGTAAATCAGGACAGAGTAATCCAGGACAATGAAAATCAGGATAGGGTAAATAAGGACAGGGTAAATCAGGACAGGGTAAATCAGGACAGAGTAATTCAGGACAATGTATATCAGGATAGGGTAAATAAGGACAGGGTAAATCAGGACAGGGTAAATCAGGACAGAGTAATTCAGGACAATGTAAATCAGGATAGGGTAAATAAGGACAGGGTAAATCAGGACAGGGTAAATCAGGACAGAGTAATTCAGGACAATGTAAATCAGGATAGGGTAAATAAGGACAGGGTAAATCAGGACAGGGTAAATCAGGACAGGGTAAATCAGGACAGAGTAATTCAGGACAATGTAAATCAGGATAGGGTAAATAAGGACAGGGTAAATCAGGACAGGGTAAATCAGGACAGAGTAATCCAGGACAATGAAAATCAGGATAGGGTAAATAAGGACAGGGTAAATCAGGACAGGGTAAATCAGGACAGAGTAATCCAGGACAATGAAAATCAGGATAGGGTAAATAAGGACAGAGTAATTCAGGACAATGTAAATCAGGATAGGGTAAATAAGGACAGGGTAAATCAGGACAGGGTAAATCAGGACAGAGTAATCCAGGACAATGAAAATCAGGATAGGGTAAATAAGGACAGGGTAAATCAGGACAGGGTAAATCAGGACAGGGTAAATCAGGACAGAGTAATTCAGGACAATGTAAATCAGGATAGGGTAAATAAGGACAGGGTAAATCAGGACAGGGTAAATCAGGACAGAGTAATCCAGGACAATGAAAATCAGGATAGGGTAAATAAGGACAGGGTAAATCAAGACAGGGTAAATCAGGACAGAGTAATTCAGGACAATGTAAATCAGGATAGGGTAAATAAGGACAGGGTAAATCAGGACAGGGTAAATCAGGACAGAGTAATTCAGGACAATGTAAATCAGGATAGGGTAAATAAGGACAGGGTAAATCAGGACAGGGTAAATCAGGACAGAGTAATTCAGGACAATGTAAATCAGGATAGGGTAAATAAGGACAGGGTAAATCAGGACAGGGTAAATCAGGACAGAGTAATTCAGGACAATGTAAATCAGGATAGGGTAAATCAGGACAGAGTAATCCAGGACAATGTAAATCAGGATAGGGTAAATAAGGACAGGGTAAATCAGGACAGGGTAAATCAGGACAGAGTAATCCAGGACAATGTAAATCAGGATAGGGTAAATAAGGACAGGGTAAATCAGGACAGGGTAAATCAGGACAGAGTAATCCAGGACAATGTAAATCAGGATAGGGTAAATAAGGACAGGGTAAATCAGGACAGGGTAAATCAGGACAGAGTAATTCAGGACAATGTAAATCAGGATAGGGTAAATAAGGACAGGGTAAATCAGGACAGGGTAAATCAGGACAGAGTAATTCAGGACAATGTAAATCAGGATAGGGTAAATCAGGACAGAGTAATTCAGGACAATGTAAATCAGGATAGGGTAAATAAGGACAGGGTAAATCAAGACAGGGTAAATCAGGACAGAGTAATTCAGGACAATGTAAATCAGGATAGGGTAAATAAGGACAGGGTAAATCAGGACAGGGTAAATCAGGACAGAGTAATTCAGGACAATGTAAATCAGGATAGGGTAAATCAGGACAATGTAAATCAGGATAGGGTAAATAAGGACAGGGTAAATCAGGACAGGGTATATCAGGACAGAGTAATTCAGGACAATGTAAATCAGGATAGGGTAAACAAGGACAGGGTAAATCAGGACAGGGTAAATCAGGACAGAGTAATTCAGGACAATGTAAATCAGGATAGGGTAAATAAGGACAGGGTAAATCAGGACAGGGTAAATCAGGACAGAGTAATCCAGGACAATGTAAATCAGGATAGGGTAAATAAGGACAGGGTAAATCAGGACAATGTAAATCAGGATAGGGTAAATAAGGACAGGGTGAATCAGGACAATGTAAATCAGGATAGGGTAAATAAGGACAGGGTAAATCAGGACAATGTAATTCAGGACAGGGTAAATCAGGACAGAGTAATCCAGGACAATGTAATTCAGGACAGGGTAAATCAGGACAGAGTAATCCAGGACAATGTAAATCAGGACAATGTAAATCAGGATAGGGTAAATCAGGACAGAGTAATTCAGGACAATGTAAATCAGGATAGGGTAAATAAGGACAGGGTAAATCAGGACAATGTAAATCAGGACAGAGTAATTCAGGACAATGTAAATCAGGATAGGGTAAATAAGGACAGGGTAAATCAGGACAATGTAAATCAGGATAGGGTAAATAAGGACAGGGTGAATCAGGACAATGTAAATCAGGATAGGGTAAATAAGGACAGGGTAAATCAGGACAATGTAATTCAGGACAGGGTAAATCAGGACAGAGTAATCCAGGACAATGTAATTCAAGACAGGGTAAATCAGGACAGAGTAATCCAGGACAATGTAAATCAGGACAATGTAAATCAGGATAGGGTAAATCAGGACAGAGTAATTCAGGACAATGTAAATCAGGACAATGTAAATCAGGATAGGGTAAATCAGGACAGAGTAATTCAGGACAATGAAAATCAGGACAGGGTAAATAAGGACAGGGTAAATCAGGACAGTGTAATTCAGGACAATGTAAATCAGGATAGGGTAAATCAGGACAGAGTAATTCAGGACAATGTAAATCAGGATAGGGTAAATCAGGACAGAGTAATTCAGGACAATGAAAATCAGGACAGGGTAAATAAGGACAGGGTAAATCAGGACAGTGTAATTCAGGACAATGCAAATCAGGATAGGGTAAATAAGGACAGGGTAATTCAGGACAATGTAAATCAGGATAGGGTAAATCAGGACAGGGTAATTCAGGACAATGTAAATCAGGATAGGGTAAATCAGGACAGGGTAATTCAGGACAATGTAAATCAGGATAGGGTAAATAAGGACAGGGTAAATCAGGACACGGTAATTCAGGACAATGTAATTCAGGACAGGGTAAATCAGGACAGAGTAATCCAGGACAATGAAAATCAGGACAGGGTAAATAAGGACAGGGTAAATCAGGACAATGTAAATCAGGATAGGGTAAATAAGGACAGGGTAAATCAGGACAATGAAAATCAGGACAGGGTAAATAAGGACAGGGTAAATCAGGACAGTGTAATTCAGGACAGAGTAATTCAGGACAATGTAAATCAGGATAGGGTAAATAAGGACAGGGTAAATCAGGACAATGTAAATCAGGATAGGGTAAATCAGGACAGGGTAAATCAGGACAATGTAAATCAGGATAGGGTAAATCAGGACAGGGTAAATCAGGACAATGTAAATCAGGACAGAGTAATTCAGGACAGGGTAAATCAGGACAATGTAAATCAGGATAGGGTAAATAAGGACTGGGTAATTCAGGACAATGTAAATCAGGATAGGGTAAATAAGGACAGGGTAATTCAGGACAATGTAAATCAGGATAGGGTAAATAAGGACAGGGTAATTCAGGACAATGTAAATCAGGATAGGGTAAATAAGGACAGGGTAAATCAGGACAATGTAAATCAGGATAGGGTAAATAAGGACAGGGTAAATCAGGACAATGTAAATCAGGATAGGGTAAATCAGGACAGGGTAAATCAGGACAATGTAAATCAGGATAGGGTAAATCAGGACAGGGTAAATCAGGACAATGTAAATCAGACAGAGTAATACAGGACAGGGTAAATCAGGACAATGTAAATCAGGATAGGGTAAATAAGGACTGGGTAATTCAGGACAATGTAAATCAGGATAGGGTAAATAAGGACAGGGTAATTCAGGACAATGTAAATCAGGATAGGGTAAATAAGGACAGGGTAATTCAGGACAATGTAAATCAGGATAGGGTAAATAAGGACAGGGTAAATCAGGACAATGTAAATCAGGATAGGGTAAATAAGGACAGGGTGAATCAGGACAATGTAAATCAGGATAGGGTAAATAAGGACAGGGTAAATCAGGACAATGTAATTCAGGACAGGGTAAATCAGGACAGAGTAATCCAGGACAATGTAATTCAGGACAGGGTAAATCAGGACAGAGTAATCCAGGACAATGTAAATCAGGACAATGTAAATCAGGATAGGGTAAATCAGGACAGAGTAATTCAGGACAATGTAAATCAGGACAATGTAAATCAGGATAGGGTAAATCAGGACAGAGTAATTCAGGACAATGAAAATCAGGACAGGGTAAATAAGGACAGGGTAAATCAGGACAGTGTAATTCAGGACAATGTAAATCAGGATAGGGTAAATCAGGACAGAGTAATTCAGGACAATGTAAATCAGGATAGGGTAAATCAGGACAGAGTAATTCAGGACAATGAAAATCAGGACAGGGTAAATAAGGACAGGGTAAATCAGGACAGTGTAATTCAGGACAATGTAAATCAGGATAGGGTAAATAAGGACAGGGTAATTCAGGACAATGTAAATCAGGATAGGGTAAATCAGGACAGGGTAATTCAGGACAATGTAAATCAGGATAGGGTAAATCAGGACAGGGTAATTCAGGACAATGTAAATCAGGATAGGGTAAATAAGGACAGGGTAAATCAGGACAGGGTAATTCAGGACAATGTAATTCAGGACAGGGTAAATCAGGACAGAGTAATCCAGGACAATGAAAATCAGGACAGGGTAAATAAGGACAGGGTAAATCAGGACAATGTAAATCAGGATAGGGTAAATAAGGACAGGGTAAATCAGGACAATGAAAATCAGGACAGGGTAAATAAGGACAGGGTAAATCAGGACAGTGTAATTCAGGACAGAGTAATTCAGGACAATGTAAATCAGGATAGGGTAAATAAGGACAGGGTAAATCAGGACAATGTAAATCAGGATAGGGTAAATCAGGACAGGGTAAATCAGGACAATGTAAATCAGGATAGGGTAAATCAGGACAGGGTAAATCCGGACAATGTAAATCAGGACAGAGTAATTCAGGACAGGGTAAATCAGGACAATGTAAATCAGGATAGGGTAAATAAGGACTGGGTAATTCAGGACAATGTAAATCAGGATAGGGTAAATAAGGACAGGGTAATTCAGGACAATGTAAATCAGGATAGGGTAAATAAGGACAGGGTAATTCAGGACAATGTAAATCAGGATAGGGTAAATAAGGACAGGGTAAATCAGGACAATGTAAATCAGGATAGGGTAAATCAGGACAGGGTAAATCAGGACAATGTAAATCAGGATAGGGTAAATAAGGACAGGGTAAATCAGGACAATGTAAATCAGGACAGAGTAATTCAGGACAGGGTAAATCAGGACAGAGTAATTCAGGACAATGTAAATCAGGATAGGGTAAATAAGGACAGGGTAAATCAGGACAATGTAAATCAGGACAGAGTAATTCAGGACAGGGTAAATCAGGACAGAGTAATTCAGGACAATGTAAATCAGGATAGGGTAAATAAGGACAGGGTAAATCAGGACAATGTAAATCAGGATAGGGTAAATCAGGACAGGGTAAATCAGGACAGGGTAAATCAGGACAGAGTAATTCAGGACAATGTAAATCAGGATAGGGTAAATCAGGACAGAGTAATTCAGGACAATGTAAATCAGGATAGGGTAAATAAGGACAGGGTAAATCAGGACAATGTAAATCAGGACAGAGTAATTCAGGACAGGGTAAATCAGGACAGAGTAATTCAGGACAATGTAAATCAGGATAGGGTAAATAAGGACAGGGTGAATCAGGACAATGTAAATCAGGATAGGGTAAATCAGGACAGGGTAAATCAGGACAGGGTAAATCAGGACAGAGTAATTCAGGACAATGTAAATCAGGATAGGGTAAATCAGGACAGAGTAATTCAGGACAATGTAAATCAGGATAGGGTAAATAAGGACAGGGTAAATCAGGACAATGTAAATCAGGACAGAGTAATTCAGGACAGGGTAAATCAGGACAGAGTAATTCAGGACAATGTAAATCAGGATAGGGTAAATAAGGACAGGGTAAATCAGGACAATGTAAATCAGGACAATGTAAATCAGGATAGGGTAAATAAGGACAGAGTAATCCAGGACAATGAAAATCAGGATAGGGTAAATCAGGACAGGGTAAATCAGGACAGAGTAATCCAGGACAATGAAAATCAGGATAGGGTAAATAAGGACAGGGTAAAACATAACAATGTAAATCAGGACAATGTAAATCAGGACAATGTAAATCAGGATAGGGTAAATAAGGACAGGGTAAATCAGGACAGGGTAAATCAGGACAGAGTAATCCAGGACAATGTAAATCAGGATAGGGTAAATAAGGACAGGGTAAATCAGGACCGGGTAAATCAGGACAGAGTAATCCAGGACAATGAAAATCAGGACAGGGTAAATAAGGACAGGGTAAATCAGGACAATGTAAATCAGGATAGGGTAAATAAGGACAGGGTAAATCAGGACAATGAAAATCAGGACAGGGTAAATAAGGACAGGGTAAATCAGGACAGTGTAATTCAGGACAGAGTAATTCAGGACAATGTAAATCAGGATAGGGTAAATAAGGACAGGGTAAATCAGGACAATGTAAATCAGGATAGGGTAAATCAGGACAGGGTAAATCAGGACAATGTAAATCAGGATAGGGTAAATAAGGACAGGGTAAATCAGGACAATGTAAATCAGGACAGGGTAAATCAGGACAGGGTAAATCAGGACAGAGTAATTCAGGACAATGTAAATCAGGATAGGGTAAATAAGGACAGGGTAAATCAGGACAGGGTAAATCAGGACAGAGTAATTCAGGACAATGTAAAACAGGATAGGGTAAATAAGGACAGGGTAAAACAGGACAGGGTAAATCAGGACAGAGTAATTCAGGACAATGTAAATCAGGATAGGGTAAATAAGGACAGGGTAAATCAGGACAGGGTAAATCAGGACAGAGTAATTCAGGACAATGTAAATCAGGATAGGGTAAATCAGGACAGAGTAATCCAGGACAATGTAAATCAGGATAGGGTAAATAAGGACAGGGTAAATCAGGACAGGGTAAATCAGGACAGAGTAATCCAGGACAATGTAAATCAGGATAGGGTAAATCAGGACAGGGTAAATCAGGACAGAGTAATCCAGGACAATGTAAATCAGGATAGGGTAAATAAGGACAGGGTAAATCAGGACAGGGTAAATCAGGACAGAGTAATTCAGGACAATGTAAATCAGGATAGGGTAAATCAGGACAGGGTAAATCAGGACAATGTAAATCAGGATAGGGTAAATAAGGACAGGGTAAATCAGGACAGGGTAAATCAGGACAGAGTAATCCAGGACAATGTAAATCAGGATAGGGTAAATAAGGACAGGGTAAATCAGGACAGGGTAAATCAGGACAGAGTAATCCAGGACAATGTAAATCAGGATAGGGTAAATAAGGACAGGGTAAATCAGGACAGGGTAAATCAGGACAGAGTAATTCAGGACAATGTAAATCAGGATAGGGTAAATCAGGACAGAGTAATTCAGGACAATGTAAATCAGGATAGGGTAAATAAGGACAGGGTAAATAAGGACAGGGTAAATCAGGACAGGGTAAATCAGGACAGAGTAATCCAGGAGAATGTAAATCAGGATAGGGTAAATAAGGACAGGGTAAATCAGGACAGGGTAAATCAGGACAGAGTAATCCAGGACAATGTAAATCAGGATAGGGTAAATAAGGACAGGGTAAATCAGGACAGGGTAAATCAGGACAGAGTAATTCAGGACAATGTAAATCAGGATAGGGTAAATCAGGACAGAGTAATTCAGGACAATGTAAATCAGGATAGGGTAAATAAGGACAGGGTAAATCAGGACAGGGTAAATCAGGACAGAGTAATTCAGGACAATGTAAATCAGGATAGGGTAAATAAGGACAGGGTAAATCAGGACAGGGTAAATCAGGACAGAGTAATTCAGGACAATGTAAATCAGGATAGGGTAAATCAGGACAGAGTAATTCAGGACAATGTAAATCAGGATAGGGTAAATAAGGACAGGGTAAATCAGGACAAGGTATATCAGGACAGAGTAATTCAGGACAATGTAAATCAGGATAGGGTAAACAAGGACAGGGTAAATCAGGACAGGGTAAATCGGGACAGAGTAATTCAGGACAATGTAAATCAGGATAGGGTAAATAAGGACAGGGTAAATCAGGACAGGGTAAATCAGGACAGAGTAATCCAGGACAATGTTAATCAGGATAGGGTAAATAAGGACAGGGTAAATCAGGACAATGTAAATCAGGATAGGGTAAATAAGGACAGGGTGAATCAGGACAATGTAAATCAGGATAGGGTAAATAAGGACAGGGTAAATCAGGACAATGTAATTCAGGACAGGGTAAATCAGGACAGAGTAATCCAGGACAATGTAATTCAGGACAGGGTAAATCAGGACAGAGTAATCCAGGACAATGTAAATCAGGACAATGTAAATCAGGATAGGGTAAATCAGGACAGAGTAATTCAGGACAATGTAAATCAGGATAGGGTAAATAAGGACAGGGTAAATCAGGACAATGTAAATCAGGACAGAGTAATTCAGGACAATGTAAATCAGGATAGGGTAAATAAGGACAGGGTAAATCAGGACAATGTAAATCAGGATAGGGTAAATAAGGACAGGGTGAATCAGGACAATGTAAATCAGGATAGGGTAAATAAGGACAGGGTAAATCAGGACAATGTAATTCAGGACAGGGTAAATCAGGACAGAGTAATCCAGGACAATGTAATTCAGGACAGGGTAAATCAGGACAGAGTAATCCAGGACAATGTAAATCAGGACAATGTAAATCAGGATAGGGTAAATCAGGACAGAGTAATTCAGGACAGGGTAAATCAGGACAGAGTAATTCAGGACAATGTAAATCAGGATAGGGTAAATAAGGACAGGGTAAATCAGGACAATGTAAATCAGGACAATGTAAATCAGGATAGGGTAAATAAGGACAGAGTAATCCAGGACAATGAAAATCAGGATAGGGTAAATCAGGACAGGGTAAATCAGGACAGAGTAATCCAGGACAATGAAAATCAGGATAGGGTAAATAAGGACAGGGTAAAACATAACAATGTAAATCAGGACAATGTAAATCAGGACAATGTAAATCAGGATAGGGTAAATAAGGACAGGGTAAATCAGGACAGGGTAAATCAGGACAGAGTAATCCAGGACAATGTAAATCAGGATAGGGTAAATAAGGACAGGGTAAATCAGGACCGGGTAAATCAGGACAGAGTAATCCAGGACAATGAAAATCAGGACAGGGTAAATAAGGACAGGGTAAATCAGGACAATGTAAATCAGGATAGGGTAAATAAGGACAGGGTAAATCAGGACAATGAAAATCAGGACAGGGTAAATAAGGACAGGGTAAATCAGGACAGTGTAATTCAGGACAGAGTAATTCAGGACAATGTAAATCAGGATAGGGTAAATAAGGACAGGGTAAATCAGGACAATGTAAATCAGGATAGGGTAAATCAGGACAGGGTAAATCAGGACAATGTAAATCAGGATAGGGTAAATAAGGACAGGGTAAATCAGGACAATGTAAATCAGGACAGGGTAAATCAGGACAGGGTAAATCAGGACAGAGTAATTCAGGACAATGTAAATCAGGATAGGGTAAATAAGGACAGGGTAAATCAGGACAGGGTAAATCAGGACAGAGTAATTCAGGACAATGTAAAACAGGATAGGGTAAATAAGGACAGGGTAAAACAGGACAGGGTAAATCAGGACAGAGTAATTCAGGACAATGTAAATCAGGATAGGGTAAATAAGGACAGGGTAAATCAGGACAGGGTAAATCAGGACAGAGTAATTCAGGACAATGTAAATCAGGATAGGGTAAATCAGGACAGAGTAATCCAGGACAATGTAAATCAGGATAGGGTAAATAAGGACAGGGTAAATCAGGACAGGGTAAATCAGGACAGAGTAATCCAGGACAATGTAAATCAGGATAGGGTAAATCAGGACAGGGTAAATCAGGACAGAGTAATCCAGGACAATGTAAATCAGGATAGGGTAAATAAGGACAGGGTAAATCAGGACAGGGTAAATCAGGACAGAGTAATTCAGGACAATGTAAATCAGGATAGGGTAAATCAGGACAGGGTAAATCAGGACAATGTAAATCAGGATAGGGTAAATAAGGACAGGGTAAATCAGGACAGGGTAAATCAGGACAGAGTAATCCAGGACAATGTAAATCAGGATAGGGTAAATAAGGACAGGGTAAATCAGGACAGGGTAAATCAGGACAGAGTAATCCAGGACAATGTAAATCAGGATAGGGTAAATAAGGACAGGGTAAATCAGGACAGGGTAAATCAGGACAGAGTAATTCAGGACAATGTAAATCAGGATAGGGTAAATCAGGACAGAGTAATTCAGGACAATGTAAATCAGGATAGGGTAAATAAGGACAGGGTAAATAAGGACAGGGTAAATCAGGACAGGGTAAATCAGGACAGAGTAATCCAGGAGAATGTAAATCAGGATAGGGTAAATAAGGACAGGGTAAATCAGGACAGGGTAAATCAGGACAGAGTAATCCAGGACAATGTAAATCAGGATAGGGTAAATAAGGACAGGGTAAATCAGGACAGGGTAAATCAGGACAGAGTAATTCAGGACAATGTAAATCAGGATAGGGTAAATCAGGACAGAGTAATTCAGGACAATGTAAATCAGGATAGGGTAAATAAGGACAGGGTAAATCAGGACAGGGTAAATCAGGACAGAGTAATTCAGGACAATGTAAATCAGGATAGGGTAAATAAGGACAGGGTAAATCAGGACAGGGTAAATCAGGACAGAGTAATTCAGGACAATGTAAATCAGGATAGGGTAAATCAGGACAGAGTAATTCAGGACAATGTAAATCAGGATAGGGTAAATAAGGACAGGGTAAATCAGGACAAGGTATATCAGGACAGAGTAATTCAGGACAATGTAAATCAGGATAGGGTAAACAAGGACAGGGTAAATCAGGACAGGGTAAATCGGGACAGAGTAATTCAGGACAATGTAAATCAGGATAGGGTAAATAAGGACAGGGTAAATCAGGACAGGGTAAATCAGGACAGAGTAATCCAGGACAATGTTAATCAGGATAGGGTAAATAAGGACAGGGTAAATCAGGACAATGTAAATCAGGATAGGGTAAATAAGGACAGGGTGAATCAGGACAATGTAAATCAGGATAGGGTAAATAAGGACAGGGTAAATCAGGACAATGTAATTCAGGACAGGGTAAATCAGGACAGAGTAATCCAGGACAATGTAATTCAGGACAGGGTAAATCAGGACAGAGTAATCCAGGACAATGTAAATCAGGACAATGTAAATCAGGATAGGGTAAATCAGGACAGAGTAATTCAGGACAATGTAAATCAGGATAGGGTAAATAAGGACAGGGTAAATCAGGACAATGTAAATCAGGACAGAGTAATTCAGGACAATGTAAATCAGGATAGGGTAAATAAGGACAGGGTAAATCAGGACAATGTAAATCAGGATAGGGTAAATAAGGACAGGGTGAATCAAGACAATGTAAATCAGGATAGGGTAAATAAGGACAGGGTAAATCAGGACAATGTAATTCAGGACAGGGTAAATCAGGACAGAGTAATCCAGGACAATGTAATTCAGGACAGGGTAAATCAGGACAGAGTAATCCAGGACAATGTAAATCAGGACAATGTAAATCAGGATAGGGTAAATCAGGACAGAGTAATTCAGGACAATGTAAATCAGGACAATGTAAATCAGGATAGGGTAAATCAGGACAGAGTAATTCAGGACAATGAAAATCAGGACAGGGTAAATAAGGACAGGGTAAATCAGGACAGTGTAATTCAGGACAATGTAAATCAGGATAGGGTAAATCAGGACAGAGTAATTCAGGACAATGTAAATCAGGATAGGGTAAATCAGGACAGAGTAATTCAGGACAATGAAAATCAGGACAGGGTAAATAAGGACAGGGTAAATCAGGACAGTGTAATTCAGGACAATGTAAATCAGGATAGGGTAAATAAGGACAGGGTAATTCAGGACAATGTAAATCAGGATAGGGTAAATCAGGACAGGGTAATTCAGGACAATGTAAATCAGGATAGGGTAAATCAGGACAGGGTAATTCAGGACAATGTAAATCAGGATAGGGTAAATAAGGACAGGGTAAATCAGGACAGGGTAATTCAGGACAATGTAATTCAGGACAGGGTAAATCAGGACAGAGTAATCCAGGACAATGAAAATCAGGACAGGGTAAATAAGGACAGGGTAAATCAGGACAATGTAAATCAGGATAGGGTAAATAAGGACAGGGTAAATCAGGACAATGAAAATCAGGACAGGGTAAATAAGGACAGGGTAAATCAGGACAGTGTAATTCAGGACAGAGTAATTCAGGACAATGTAAATCAGGATAGGGTAAATAAGGACAGGGTAAATCAGGACAAGGTAAATCAGGATAGGGTAAATAAGGACAGGGTAAATCAGGACAATGTAAATCAGGATAGGGTAAATCAGGACAGGATAAATCAGGACAATGTAAATCAGGATAGGGTAAATAAGGACAGGGTAAATCAGGACAATGTAAATCAGGACAGAGTAATTCAGGACAGGGTAAATCAGGACAGAGTAATTCAGGACAATGTAAATCAGGATAGGGTAAATAAGGACAGGGTAAATCAGGACAATGTAAATCAGGACAGAGTAATTCAGGACAGGGTAAATCAGGACAGAGTAATTCAGGACAATGTAAATCAGGATAGGGTAAATAAGGACAGGGTAAATCAGGACAATGTAAATCAGGATAGGGTAAATCAGGACAGGGTAAATCAGAACAGGGTAAATCAGGACAGAGTAATTCAGGACAATGTAAATCAGGATAGGGTAAATCAGGACAGAGTAATTCAGGACAATGTAAATCAGGATAGGGTAAATAAGGACAGGGTAAATGAGGACAATGTAAATCAGGACAGAGTAATTCAGGACAGGGTAAATCAGGACAGAGTAATTCAGGACAATGTAAATCAGGATAGGGTAAATAAGGACAGGGTAAATCAGGACAATGTAAATCAGGATAGGGTAAATCAGGACAGGGTAAATCAGGACAGGGTAAATCAGGACAGAGTAATTCAGGACAATGTAAATCAGGATAGGGTAAATCAGGACAGAGTAATTCAGGACAATGTAAATCAGGATAGGGTAAATAAGGACAGGGTAAATCAGGACAATGTAAATCAGGACATAGTAATTCAGGACAGGGTAAATCAGGACAGAGTAATTCAGGACAATGTAAATCAGGATAGGGTAAATAAGGACAGGGTAAATCAGGACAATGTAAATCAGGACAATGTAAATCAGGATAGGGTAAATAAGGACAGAGTAATCCAGGACAATGAAAATCAGGATAGGGTAAATCAGGACAGGGTAAATCAGGACAGAGTAATCCAGGACAATGAAAATCAGGATAGGGTAAATAAGGACAGGGTAAAACAGAACAATGTAAATCAGGACAATGTAAATCAGGACAATGTAAATCAGGATAGGGTAAATAAGGACAGGGTAAATCAGGACAGGGTAAATCAGGACAGAGTAATCCAGGACAATGTAAATCAGGATAGGGTAAATAAGGACAGGGTAAATCAGGACAGGGTAAATCAGGACAGAGTAATCCAGGACAATGAAAATCAGGACAGGGTAAATAAGGACAGGGTAAATCAGGACAATGTAAATCAGGATAGGGTAAATAAGGACAGGGTAAATCAGGACAATGAAAATCAGGACAGGGTAAATAAGGACAGGGTAAATCAGGACAGTGTAATTCAGGACAGAGTAATTCAGGACAATGTAAATCAGGATAGGGTAAATAAGGACAGGGTAAATCAGGACAATGTACATCAGGATGGGGTAAATCAGGACAGGGTAAATCAGGACAATGTAAATCAGGATAGGGTAAATCAGGACAGGGTAAATCAGGACAATGTAAATCAGGACAGAGTAATTCAGGACAGGGTAAATCAGGACAATGTAAATCAGGATAGGGTAAATAAGGACTGGGTAATTCAGGACAATGTAAATCAGGATAGGGTAAATAAGGACAGGGTAATTCAGGACAATGTAAATCAGGATAGGGTAAATAAGGACAGGGTAATTCAGGACAATGTAAATCAGGATAGGGTAAATAAGGACAGGGTAAATCAGGACAATGTAAATCAGGATAGGGTAAATCAGGACAGGGTAAATCAGGACAATGTAAATCAGGATAGGGTAAATAAGGACAGGGTAAATCAGGACAATGTAAATCAGGACAGAGTAATTCAGGACAGGGTAAATCAGGACAGAGTAATTCAGGACAATGTAAATCAGGATAGGGTAAATAAGGACAGGGTAAATCAGGACAATGTAAATCAGGACAGAGTAATTCAGGACAGGGTAAATCAGGACAGAGTAATTCAGGACAATGTAAATCAGGATAGGGTAAATAAGGACAGGGTAAATCAGGACAATGTAAATCAGGATAGGGTAAATCAGGACAGGGTAAATCAGGACAGGGTAAATCAGGACAGAGTAATTCAGGACAATGTAAATCAGGATAGGGTAAATCAGGACAGAGTAATTCAGGACAATGTAAATCAGGATAGGGTAAATAAGGACAGGGTAAATCAGGACAATGTAAATCAGGACAGAGTAATTCAGGACAGGGTAAATCAGGACAGAGTAATTCAGGACAATGTAAATCAGGATAGGGTCAATAAGGACAGGGTAAATCAGGACAATGTAAATCAGGATAGGGTAAATAAGGACAGGGTAAATCAGGACAACGTAAATCAGGATAGGGTAAATCAGGACAGGGTAAATCAGGACAGGGTAAATCAGGACAGAGTAATTCAGGACAATGTAAATCAGGATAGGGTAAATCAGGACAGAGTAATTCAGGA
This sequence comes from Heterodontus francisci, assembly GCF_036365525.1. Taxonomy (NCBI): domain Eukaryota; kingdom Metazoa; phylum Chordata; class Chondrichthyes; order Heterodontiformes; family Heterodontidae; genus Heterodontus; species Heterodontus francisci. Next base: position 9,342,545 of record NC_090413.1, read on the forward strand.
CAATGTAAATCAGGATAGGGTAAATAAGGACAGGGTAAATCAGGACAATGTAAATCAGGACAGAGTAATTCAGGACAGGGTAAATCAGGACAGAGTAATTCAGGACAATGTAAATCAGGATAGGGTAAATAAGGACAGGGTAAATCAGGACAATGTAAATCAGGACAATGTAAATCAGGATAGGGTAAATAAGGACAGAGTAATCCAGGACAATGAAAATCAGGATAGGGTAAATCAGGACAGGGTAAATCAGGACAGAGTAATCCAGGACAATGAAAATCAGGATAGGGTAAATAAGGACAGGGTAAAACAGGACAATGTAAATCAGGACAATGTAAATCAGGACAATGTAAATCAGGATAGGGTAAATAAGGACAGGGTAAATCAGGACAGGGTAAATCAGGACAGAGTAATCCAGGACAATGTAAATCAGGATAGGGTAAATAAGGACAGGGTAAATCAGGACAGGGTAAATCAGGACAGAGTAATTCCGGACAATGTAAATCAGGACAGGGTAAATCAGGACAGAGTAATCCAGGACAATGTAAATCAGGATAGGGTAAATAAGGACAGGGTAAGTCAGGATAGGGTAATTCTGGAGAGGGTAAATCAGGACATGGTAAATCAGGACAGAGTAATTCTGGATAGGGTAAATCAGGACAGGGTGAATCAGGACAATGTGAATCAGGACAGGGTAAATCAGGACAGGGTAGTTCGGGACAGGGTAATTCTGGACAGGGTAATTCTGGACATGGTAAAAGAGGGACAGTGCACGTCAGGACAGTGAACATCAGGACCGTGTAAATCAGGACAGTGCACATCAGGACAGTGTAAATCAGGACAGTGCACATCAGGACAGTGTAAATCAGGACAGTGCACATCAGGACAGTGCACTTCAGGACATTGCATATCAGGACCGTGTAAATCAGGACAGTAAACATCAGGACAGTGTAATTCAAGACAGTGCACATCAGGACCGTGTAAATCAGGACAGTGCACATCAGGACAGTGTAATTCAGGACAGTTCGCATCTGGACAGTTGAAATCAGGACAGTGCACATCAGGACAGTGTACATCAGGACAGTGCACATCAGGACAGTGTAAATCAGGACAGTGCACATCAGGAGATTGTAAATCATGACAGAGCACATCAGGACCGTGTAAATCAGGACAGTGCACATCAGGACAGTATAAATCAGGACGGTGCACAACAGGACAGTTCACATCAGGACAGTGCACATCAGCACAGGGCAAATCAGGACAGTGCACATCAGGACAGTGTAAATCAGGAAAGTGCACATCAGCACAGTATAAATCAGGACAGTGTAAATGAGGACAGTGCTCATCAGGACAGTGCACATCAGGACAGTGTAAATCAGGACAGTGCTCATCAGAACAGTGCAAATCAGGACAGTGCACATCAGGACAGTGCACTTCAGGACAGTGCACATCAGGACAGTGTAATTCAAGACAGTGCACATCAGGACCGTGTAAATCAGGACAGTGCACATCAGGACAGTGTAATTCAGGACAGTTCGCATCAGGACAGTTGAAATCAGGACAGTGCACATCAGGACAGTGTACTTCAGGACAGTGCACATCAGGACAGTGTAAATCAGGACAGTGCACATCAGGAGATTGTAAATCATGACAGAGCACATCAGGACCGTGTAAATCAGGAAAGTTTAAATCAGTACAGTGCACATCAGGACCGTGTAAATCAGGACAGTGCACATCAGGACAGTATAAATCAGGACGGTGCACAACAGGACAGTTCACATCAGGACAGTGCACATCAGCACAGGGCAAATCAGGACAGTGCACATCAGGACAGTGTAAATCAGGAAAGTGCACATCAGCACAGTATAAATCAGGACAGTTGTAAATGAGGACAGTGCTCATCAGGACAGTGCACATCAGGACAGTGTAAATCAGGACAGTGCTCATCAGAACAGTGCAAATCAGGACAGTGTAATTCAAGACAGTGCACATCAGGACCGTGTAAATCAGGACAGTGCACATCAGGACAGTGTAATTCAGGACAGTTCGCATCAGGACAGTTGAAATCAGGACAGTGCACATCAGGACAGTGTACTTCAGGACAGTGCACATCAGGACAGTGTAAATCAGGACAGTGCACATCAGGAGATTGTAAATCATGACAGAGCACATCAGGACCGTGTAAATGAGGACAGTATAAATCAGGACGGTGCACAACAGGACAGTTCACATCAGGACAGTGCACATCAGCACAGGGCAAATCAGGACAGTGCACATCAGGACAGTGTAAATCAGGAAAGTGCACATCAGCACAGTATAAATCAGGACAGTGTAAATGAGGACAGTGCTCATCAGGACAGTGCACATCAGGACAGTGTAAATCAGGAAAGTGCACATCAGCACAGTATAAATCAGGACAGTGTAAATGAGGACAGTGCTCATCAGGACAGTGCACATCAGGACAGTGTAAATCAGGACAGTGCTCATCAGAACAGTACAAATCAGGACAGTGCACATCAGGACAGTGCACTTCAGGACAGTGCACATCAGGACAGTGTAATTCAAGACAGTGCACATCAGGACCGTGTAAATCAGGACAGTGCACATCAGGACAGTGTAATTCAGGACAGTTCGCATCAGGACAGTTGAAATCAGGACAGTGCACATCAGGACAGTGTACTTCAGGACAATGCACATCAGGACAGTGTAAATCAGGACAGTGCACATCAGGAGATTGTAAATCATGACAGAGCACATCAGGACCGTGTAAATCAGGACAGTGCACATCAGGACAGTATAAATCAGGACGGTGCACAACAGGACAGTTCACATCAGGACAGTGCACATCAGCACAGGGAAAATAAGGACAGTGCACATCAGGACAGTGTAAATCAGGAAAGTGCACATCAGGACAGTGTAAATCAGGACAGTGTAAATGAGGACAGTGCTCATCAGGACAGTGCACATCAGGACAGTGTAAATCAGGACAGTGCTCATCAGAACAGTGCAAAGCAGGACAGTGCACATCAGGACAGTGTAAATCAGGACAGTGCATTTCAGGACAGTGTAATGCAGGACAGTGTAAATCAGGACAGTGCACATCAGGACAATGTAAATCAGGACAGTGCTCATCAGAACAGTGCAAATCAGGACAGTGCTCATCAGAACAGTGCAAAACAGGACAGTGCACATCAGGACAGTGTAAATCAGGACAGTGCACATCAGGACAGTGTAAATCAGGACAGTGCATTTCAGGACAGTGTAATGCAGGACAGTGTAAATCAGGACAGTGCTCATCAGAACAGTGCAAATCAGGACAGTACACATCTGGACGGTGTAAATCAGGAGAGTGCACATCAGGACAGTGCACATCAGGACAGTGTAAATCAGGACAGCGCTCATCAGGACAGTGCATATCAGGACAGTGTAAATCAGGACAGTGCTCATCAGAACAGTGCAAATCAGGACAGTGCACATCAGGAGAGTGTAGATCAGGACAGTGCACATCAGGACAGTGCTCATCAGGACAGTGCAAATCAGGAAAGAGCTCATCAGGACAGTGCATATCAGGACAGTGCTCATCAGGACAGTGTAAATCAGGACAGTGCATATCAGGACAGTGTAAATCAGGACAGTGCTCATCAGAACAGTGCAAATCAGTACAGTGCACATCAGGACAGTGTAAATCAGGACAGTGCACCTCCGGACATTGTAAATCAGGACAGTGCTCATCAGGACAGTGCACAGCAGAACAGTGTAAATCAGTACAGTGCACATCAGGACAGTGTAAATCAGGACGGTGTACATCAGGACAGTGCATTTCAGGACAGTGTAAATCAGGACAGTGCACATCAGGACAGTGTAAATCAGGACAGTGCACATCAGGACAGTGCACATCAGGACAGTTTCAATCAGGAAAGTGCTCATCAGGACAGTGCACATCAGGACTGTGTAAATCAGGAAAGTACTCAACAGAACAGTGCAAATCAGGACAGTGAACATCAGGACAGTGCATTTCAGGACAGTGTAAATCAGGACAATGTAAATCAGGGCAGTGCACATCAGGACAGTGTAAATCAGGACAGTGCGCATCAGGATAGTGTAAATCAGGACAGTTTAAATCAGGACAGTGTAAATCAGGACAGTTTAAATCAGTACAGTTTAAATCAGGACTGTGTAAATCAGGACAGTTTAAATCAGGACAGTGCACATCAGGACAGTGTACTTCAGGACAGTGCACATCAGGACAGTGTAAATCAGGACAGTGCACATCAGGAGATTGTAAATCATGACAGAGCACATCAGGACCGTGTAAATCAGGACAGTGCACATCAGGACAGTATAAATCAGGACGGTGCACAACAGGACAGTTCACATCAGGACAGTGCACATCAGCACAGGGAAAATAAGGACAGTGCACATCAGGACAGTGTAAATCAGGAAAGTGCACATCAGGACAGTGTAAATCAGGACAGTGTAAATGAGGACAGTGCTCATCAGGACAGTGCACATCAGGACAGTGTAAATCAGGACAGTGCTCATCAGAACAGTGCAAAACAGGACAGTGCACATCAGGACAGTGTAAATCAGGACAGTGCATTTCAGGACAGTGTAATGCAGGACAGTGTAAATCAGGACAGTGCACATCAGGACAATGTAAATCAGGACAGTGCTCATCAGAACAGTGCAAATCAGGACAGTGCTCATCAGAACAGTGCAAAACAGGACAGTGCACATCAGGACAGTGTAAATCAGGACAGTGCACATCAGGACAGTGTAAATCAGGACAATGCATTTCAGGACAGTGTAATGCAGGACAGTGTAAATCAGGACAGTTCTCATCAGAACAGTGCAAATCAGGACAGTACACATCTGGACGGTGTAAATCAGGAGAGTGCACATCAGGACAGTGCACATCAGGACAGTGTAAATCAGTTCAGCGCTCATCAGGACAGTGCATATCAGGACAGTGTAAATCAGGACAGTGCTCATCAGAACAGTGCAAATCAGGACAGTGCACATCAGGAGAGTGTAGATCAGGACAGTGCAAATCAGGACAGTGCTCATCAGGACAGTGCAAATCAGGAAAGAGCTCATCAGGACAGTGCATATCAGGACAGTGCTCATCAGGACAGTGTAAATCAGGACAGTGCATATCAGGACAGTGTAAATCAGGACAGTGCTCATCAGAACAGTGCAAATCAGTACAGTGCACATCAGGACACTGTAAATCAGGACAGTGCACCTCCGGACATTGTAAATCAGGACAGTGCTCATCAGGACAGTGCACAGCAGAACAGTGTAAATCAGTACAGTGCACATCAGGACAGTGTAAATCAGGACGGTGTACATCAGGACAGTGCATTTCAGGACAGTGTAAATCAGGACAGTGCACATCAGGACAGTGTAAATCAGGACAGTGCACATCAGGACAGTGTAAATCAGGACAGTGCTCATCAGAACAGTGCAAATCAGGACAGTGCACATCAGGACAGTGTAAATCAGGACAGTGCACATCAGGACAGTGCACATCAGGACAGTTTCAATCAGGAAAGTGCTCATCAGGACAGTGCACATCAGGACCGTGTAAATCAGGAAAGTACTCAACAGAACAGTGCAAATCAGGACAGTGCACATCAGGACAGTGCATTTCAGGACAGTGTAAATCAGGACAATGTAAATCAGGGCAGTGCACATCAGGACAGTGTAAATCAGGACAGTGCGCATCAGGATAGTGTAAATCAGGACAGTTTAAATCAGGACAGTGTAAATCAGGACAGTTTAAATCAGTACAGTTTAAATCAGGACTGTGTACATCAGGACAGTTTAAATCAGGACAGTGCACATCAGGACAGTGTACTTCAGGACAGTGCACATCAGGACAGTGTAAATCAGGACAGTGCACATCAGGAGATTGTAAATCATGACAGAGCACATCAGGACCGTGTAAATCAGGACAGTGCACATCAGGACAGTATAAATCAGGACGGTGCACAACAGGACAGTTCACATCAGGACAGTGCACATCAGCACAGGGAAAATAAGGACAGTGCACATCAGGACAGTGTAAATCAGGAAAGTGCACATCAGGACAGTGTAAATCAGGACAGTGTAAATGAGGACAGTGCTCATCAGGACAGTGCACATCAGGACAGTGTAAATCAGGACAGTGCTCATCAGAACAGTGCAAAACAGGACAGTGCACATCAGGACAGTGTAAATCAGGACAGTGCATTTCAGGACAGTGTAATGCAGGACAGTGTAAATCAGGACAGTGCACATCAGGACAATGTAAATCAGGACAGTGCTCATCAGAACAGTGCAAATCAGGACAGTTTAAATCAGGACAGTGTAAATCAGGACAGTTTAAATCAGTACAGTTTAAATCAGGACTGTGTAAATCAGGACAGTTTAAATCAGGACAGTGCACATCAGGACAGTGTACTTCAGGACAGTGCACATCAGGACAGTGTAAATCAGGACAGTGCACATCAGGAGATTGTAAATCATGACAGAGCACATCAGGACCGTGTAAATCAGGACAGTGCACATCAGGACAGTATAAATCAGGACGGTGCACAACAGGACAGTTCACATCAGGACAGTGCACATCAGCACAGGGAAAATAAGGACAGTGCACATCAGGACAGTGTAAATCAGGAAAGTGCACATCAGGACAGTGTAAATCAGGACAGTGTAAATGAGGACAGTGCTCATCAGGACAGTGCACATCAGGACAGTGTAAATCAGGACAGTGCTCATCAGAACAGTGCAAAACAGGACAGTGCACATCAGGACAGTGTAAATCAGGACAGTGCATTTCAGGACAGTGTAATGCAGGACAGTGTAAATCAGGACAGTGCACATCAGGACAATGTAAATCAGGACAGTGCTCATCAGAACAGTGCAAATCAGGACAGTACACATCTGGACGGTGTAAATCAGGAGAGTGCACATCAGGACAGTGCACATCAGGACAGTGTAAATCAGGACAGTGCTCATCAGAACAGTGCAAAACAGGACAGTGCACATCAGGACAGTGTAAATCAGGACAGTGCATTTCAGGACAGTGTAATGCAGGACAGTGTAAATCAGGACAGTGCACATCAGGACAATGTAAATCAGGACAGTGCTCATCAGAACAGTGCAAATCAGGACAGTACACATCTGGACGGTGTAAATCAGGAGAGTGCACATCAGGACAGTGCACATCAGGACAGTGTAAATCAGGACAGCGCTCATCAGGACAGTGCATATCAGGACAGTGTAAATCAGGACAGTGCTCATCAGAACAGTGCAAATCGGGACAGTGCACATCAGGAGAGTGTAGATCAGGACAGTGCACATCAGGACAGTGCTCATCAGGACAGTGCAAATCAGGAAAGAGCTCATCAGGACAGTGCATATCAGGACAGTGCACATCAGGACAGTGTAAATCAGGACAGTGCTCATCAGAACAGTGCAAATCAGTACAGTGCACATCAGGACACTGTAAATCAGGACAGTGCACCTCCGGACATTGTAAATCAGGACAGTGCTCATCAGGACAGTGCACAGCAGAACAGTGTAAATCAGTACAGTGCACATCAGGACAGTGTAAATCAGGACGGTGTACATCAGGACAGTGCATTTCAGGACAGTGTAAATCAGGACAGTGCACATCAGGACAGTGTAAATCAGGACAGTGCACATCAGGACAGTGTAAATCAGGACAGTGCTCATCAGAACAGTGCAAATCAGGACAGTGCACATCAGGACAGTGTAAATCAGGACAGTGCACATCAGGACAGTGCACATCAGGACAGTTTCAATCAGGAAAGTGCTCATCAGGACAGTGCACATCAGGACCGTGTAAATCAGGAAAGTACTCAACAGAACAGTGCAAATCAGGACAGTGCACATCAGGACAGTGCATTTCAGGACAGTGTAAATCAGGACAATGTAAATCAGGGCAGTGCACATCAGGACAGTGTAAATCAGGACAGTGCACATCAGGATAGTGTAAATCAGGACAGTTTAAATCAGGACAGTGTAAATCAGGACAGTTTAAATCAGTACAGTTTAAATCAGGACTGTGTAAATCAGGACAGTTTAAATCAGTACAGTGCACATCAGGACAGTGTAAATCAGGACAGTGCACATCAGGACAGTGTAAATCAGGACAGTGTACATCAGGACAGTGCACATCAGGACAGTGCTCATCAGGACAGTGTAAATCAGGAGAGTGTCAATCAGGACAGTTTAAATCAGTACAGTGCACATCAGGACAGTGTAAATCAGGACAGTGCACATCCGGACAGTGTAAATCAGGGCAGTGCTCATCAGAACAGTGCAAATCAGGACAGTGTACATCAGGACAGTGTAGATCAGGACAGTGCACATCAGGACAGTGCTCATCAGGACAGTGCAAATCAGGACAGTGCTCATCAGGACAGTGCATATCAGGACAGTGCTCATCAGGACAGTGCATATCAGGACAGTGTAAATCAGGACAGTGCTCATCAGAACAGTGCAAATCAGGACAGTGCACATCAGGACAGTGTAAATCAGGACAGTGTAAATCAGGACAGTTTAAATCAGTACAGTGCACATCAGGACAGTGTAAATCAGGACAGTACTCATCAGGACAGTGTAAAGCAGAAGAGTGTAAATCAGGACAGTGCACATCAGGACAGAGCTCATCAGGACAGTGCACATCAGGACAGTGTAAATCAGGGCAGTGCACATCAGGACAGTGTAAATCAGGACAGTGCTCATCAGGACGGTGTAAATCCGGATAGTGTACAACAGGACAGTGCACATCAGGACAGTGTACATCAGGACAGTGTAAATCAGGACAGTGTACATCAGGACAGTGCTCAACAGGACAGTTTACATCAGGACAGTGTAATTTTGGACAGTGCACATCAGGACAGTGTACATCAGGACAGTGCTCAACAGGACAGTTTACATCAGGACAGTGTAATTTTGGACAGTGCACATCAGGACAGTGCACATCAGTACAGTGCTCATCAGGACAGTGTAAATCAGGACAGTGTAATTCAGGACAGTGCACATCAGGACAGTGCACATCTGGACAGTGTGAAGCAGGAAAGTTTAAATCAGTACAGTGCACATCAGGACAGTGCACATCAGGACAGTGTAAATCAGGACAGTGTAAATCAGGACAGTGCACATTAGGACAGTGTAAATCAGGAAAGTGCTCATCAGGACAGTGCAAATCAGGACAGTGAACATCAGGACAGTGTAAATCAGGACAGTGTACATCAGTACAGTGCTCATCAGGACAGTGCACATCAGGACCGTGCAAATCAGGACATTGCACATCAGGACAGTGTAAATCAGGACAGTGCATTTCAGGACAGTGTAAATCAGGACAGTGCTCATCAGGACAGTGCAAAGCAGAAGAGTGTAAATCAGGACAGTGCACATCAGGATAGAGCTCATCAGGACAGTGCACATCAGGACAGTGCACATCAGGACAGTTTCAATCAGGAAAGTGCTCATCAGGACAGTGCACATCAGGACCGTGTAAATCAGGAAAGTACTCAACAGAACAGTGCAAATCAGGACAGTGCACATCAGGACAGTGCATTTCAGGACAGTGTAAATCAGGACAATGTAAATCAGGGCAGTGCACATCAGGACAGTGTAAATCAGGACAGTGCGCATCAGGATAGTGTAAATCAGGACAGTTTAAATCAGGACAGTGTAAATCAGGACAGTTTAAATCAGGACTGTGTAAATCAGGACAGTTTAAATCAGGACAGTGCACATCAGGACAGTGTACTTCAGGACAGTGCACATCAGGACAGTGTAAATCAGGACAGTGCACATCAGGAGATTGTAAATCATGACAGAGCACATCAGGACCGTGTAAATCAGGACAGTGCACATCAGGACAGTATAAATCAGGACGGTGCACAACAGGACAGTTCACATCAGGACAGTGCACATCAGCACAGGGAAAATAAGGACAGTGCACATCAGGACAGTGTAAATCAGGAAAGTGCACATCAGGACAGTGTAAATCAGGACAGTGTAAATGAGGACAGTGCTCATCAGGACAGTGCACATCAGGACAGTGTAAATCAGGACAGTGCTCATCAGAACAGTGCAAAACAGGACAGTGCACATCAGGACAGTGTAAATCAGGACAGTGCATTTCAGGACAGTGTAATGCAGGACAGTGTAAATCAGGACAGTGCACATCAGGACAATGTAAATCAGGACAGTGCTCATCAGAACAGTGCAAATCAGGACAGTACACATCTGGACGGTGTAAATCAGGAGAGTGCACATCAGGACAGTGCACATCAGGACAGTGTAAATCAGGACAGCGCTCATCAGGACAGTGCATATCAGGACAGTGTAAATCAGGACAGTGCTCATCAGAACAGTGCAAATCGGGACAGTGCACATCAGGAGAGTGTAGATCAGGACAGTGCACATCAGGACAGTGCTCATCAGGACAGTGCAATTCAGGAAAGAGCTCATCAGGACAGTGCATATCAGGACAGTGCTCATCAGGACAGTGTAAATCAGGACAGTGCATATCAGGACAGTGTAAATCAGGACAGTGCTCATCAGAACAGTGCAAATCAGTACAGTGCACATCAGGACACTGTAAATCAGGACAGTGCACCTCCGGACATTGTAAATCAGGACAGTGCATTTCAGGACAGTGTAATGCAGGACAGTGTAAATCAGTACAGTGCACATCAGGACAGTGTAAATCAGGACGGTGTACATCAGGACAGTGCATTTCAGGACAGTGTAAATCAGGACAGTGCACATCAGGACAGTGTAAATCAGGACAGTGCACATCAGGACAGTGTAAATCAGGACAGTGCTCATCAGAACAGTGCAAATCAGGACAGTGCACATCAGGACAGTGTAAATCAGGACAGTGCACATCAGGACAGTGCACATCAGGACAGTTTCAATCAGGAAAGTGCTCATCAGGACAGTGCACATCAGGACCGTGTAAATCAGGAAAGTACTCAACAGAACAGTGCAAATCAGGACAGTGCACATCAGGACAGTGCATTTCAGGACAGTGTAAATCAGGACAATGTAAATCAGGGCAGTGCACATCAGGACAGTGTAAATCAGGACAGTGCGCATCAGGATAGTGTAAATCAGGACAGTTTAAATCAGGACAGTGTAAATCAGGACAGTTTAAATCAGTACAGTTTAAATCAGGACTGTGTAAATCAGGACAGTGTACTTCAGGACAGTGCACATCAGGACAGTGTAAATCAGGACAGTGCACATCAGGAGATTGTAAATCATGACAGAGCACATCAGGACCGTGTAAATCAGGACAGTGCACATCAGGACAGTGTAAATCAGGACAGTGCACATCAGGACAGTGCACATCAGGACAGTTTCAATCAGGAAAGTGCTCATCAGGACAGTGCACATCAGGACCGTGTAAATCAGGAAAGTACTCAACAGAACAGTGCAAATCAGGACAGTGCACATCAGGACAGTGCATTTCAGGACAGTGTAAATCAGGACAATGTAAATCAGGGCAGTGCACATCAGGACAGTGTAAATCAGGACAGTGCGCATCAGGATAGTGTAAATCAGAACAGTTTAAATCAGGACAGTGTAAATCAGGACAGTTTAAATCAGTACAGTTTAAATCAGGACTGTGTACATCAGGACAGTTTAAATCAGGACAGTGCACATCAGGACAGTGTACTTCAGGACAGTGCACATCAGGACAGTGTAAATCAGGACAGTGCACATCAGGAGATTGTAAATCATGACAGAGCACATCAGGACCGTGTAAATCAGGACAGTGCACATCAGGACAGTATAAATCAGGACGGTGCACAACAGGACAGTTCAGATCAGGACAGTGCACATCAGCACAGGGAAAATAAGGACAGTGCACATCAGGACAGTGTAAATCAGGAAAGTGCACATCAGGACAGTGTAAATCAGGACAGTGTAAATGAGGACAGTGCTCATCAGGACAGTGCACATCAGGACAGTGTAAATCAGGACAGTGCTCATCAGAACAGTGCAAAACAGGACAGTGCACATCAGGACAGTGTAAATCAGGACAGTGCATTTCAGGACAGTGTAATGCAGGACAGTGTAAATCAGGACAGTGCACATCAGGACAATGTAAATCAGGACAGTGCTCATCAGAACAGTGCAAATCAGGACAGTACACATCTGGACGGTGTAAATCAGGAGAGTGCACATCAGGACAGTGCACATCAGGACAGTGTAAATCAGGACAGCGCTCATCAGGACAGTGCATATCAGGACAGTGTAAATCAGGACAGTGCTCATCAGAACAGTGCAAATCAGGACAGTGCACATCAGGAGAGTGTAGATCAGGACAGTGCACATCAGGACAGTGCTCATCAGGACAGTGCAAATCAGGAAAGAGCTCATCAGGACAGTGCATATCAGGACAGTGCTCATCAGGACAGTGTAAATCAGGACAGTGCATATCAGGACAGTGTAAATCAGGACAGTGCTCATCAGAACAGTGCAAATCAGTACAGTGCACATCAGGACACTGTAAATCAGGACAGTGCACCTCCGGACATTGTAAATCAGGACAGTGCTCATCAGGACAGTGCACAGCAGAACAGTGTAAATCAGTACAGTGCACATCAGGACAGTGTAAATCAGGACGGTGTACATCAGGACAGTGCATTTCAGGACAGTGTAAATCAGGACAGTGCACATCAGGACAGTGTAAATCAGGACAGTGCACATCAGGACAGTGTAAATCAGGACAGTGCTCATCAGAACAGTGCAAATCAGGACAGTGCACATCAGGACAGTGTAAATCAGGACAGTGCACATCAGGACAGTGCACATCAGGACAGTTTCAATCAGGAAAGTGCTCATCAGGACAGTGCACATCAGGACCGTGTAAATCAGGAAAGTACTCAACAGAACAGTGCAAATCAGGACAGTGCACATCAGGACAGTGCATTTCAGGACAGTGTAAATCAGGACAATGTAAATCAGGGCAGTGCACATCAGGACAGTGTAAATCAGGACAGTGCACATCAGGATAGTGTAAATCAGGACAGTTTAAATCAGGACAGTGTAAATCAGGACAGTTTAAATCAGTACAGTTTAAATCAGGACTGTGTAAATCAGGACAGTTTAAATCAGTACAGTGCACATCAGGACAGTGTAAATCAGGACAGTGCACATCAGGACAGTGTAAATCAGGACAGTGTAAATCAGGACAGTGCACATCAGGACAGTGCTCATCAGGACAGTGTAAATCAGGACAGTGTCAATCAGGACAGTTTAAATCAGTACAGTGCACATCAGGACAGTGTAAATCAGGACAGTGCACATCCGGACAGTGTAAATCAGGGCAGTGCTCATCAGAACAGTGCAAATCAGGACAGTGTACATCAGGACAGTGTAGATCAGGACAGTGCACATCAGGACAGTGCTCATCAGGACAGTGCAAATCAGGACAGTGCTCATCAGGACAGTGCATATCAGGACAGTGCTCATGAGGACAGTGCATATCAGGACAGTGTAAATCAGGACAGTGCTCATCAGAACAGTGCAAATCAGGACAGTGCACATCAGGACAGTGTAAATCAGGACAGTGTAAATCAGGACAGTTTAAATCAGTACAGTGCACATCAGGACAGTGTAAATCAGGACAGTGCTCATCAGGACAGTGTAAAGCAGAAGAGTGTAAATCAGGACAGTGCACATCAGGACAGAGCTCATCAGGACAGTGCACATCAGGACAGTGTAAATCAGGGCAGTGCACATCAGGACAGTGTAAATCAGGACAGTGCTCATCAGGACGGTGTAAATCAGGATAGTGTACAACAGGACAGTGCACATCAGGACAGTGTACATCAGGACAGTGCTCAACAGGACAGTTTACATCAGGACAGTGTAATTTTGGACAGTGCACATCAGGACAGTGCACATCAGTACAGTGCTCATCAGGACAGTGTAAATCAGGACAGTGTAATTCAGGACAGTGCACATCAGGACAGTGCACATCTGGACAGTGTGAAGCAGGAAAGTTTAAATCAGTACAGTGCACATCAGGACAGTGCACATCAGGACAGTGTAAATCAGGACAGTGTAAATCAGGACAGTGCACATTAGGACAGTGTAAATCAGGAAAGTGCTCATCAGGACAGTGCAAATCAGGACAGTGAACATCAGGACAGTGTAAATCAGGACAGTGTACATCAGTACAGTGCTCATCAGGACAGTGCACATCAGGACCGTGTAAATCAGGACATTGCACATCAGGACAGTGTAAATCAGGACAGTGCATTTCAGGACAGTGTAAATCAGGACAGTGCTCATCAGGACAGTGCAAAGCAGAAGAGTGTAAATCAGGACAGTGCACATCAGGATAGAGCTCATCAGGACAGTGCACATCAGGACAGTGTAAATCAGGACAGTGCACATCAGGACAGTGTAAATCAGGACAGTGCTCATCAGGACGGTGTAAATCAGGATAGTGTACAACAGGACAGTGCACATCAGGACAGTGTACATCAGGACAGTGTAAATCAGGACAGTGTACATCAGGACAGTGCTCAACAGGACAGTTTACATCAGGACAGTGTAATTTTGGACAGTGCACATCAGGACAGTGCACATCAGGACAGTGCTCATCAGGACAGTGTACATCAGGACTGTGTAATTCAGGACAGTGCACATCAGGACAGTGTAAATCAGGACAGTGTAATTCAGGACAGTGCACATCAGGACAGTGCACATCAGGACAGTGTAAATCAGGACAGTGTACATCACGACAGTGCACATCAGGACAGTGCACATCAGGACAGTGCTCATCAGGACAGTGTACATCAGGACAGTAAACATCAGGACAGTGTAATTCAAGACAGTGCACATCAGGAACGTGTAAATCAGGACAGTGCACATCAGGACAGTGTAATTCAGGAGAGTTCGCATCAGGACAGTTGAAATCAGGACAGTGCACATCAGGACAGTGCACTTCAGGACAGTGCACATCAGGACAGTGTAAATCAGGACAGTGCACATCAGGAGATTGTAAATCATGACAGGGCACATCAGGACCATGTAAATCAGGACAGTGCACATCAGGACAGTATAAATCAGGACGGTGCACAACAGGACAGTTCACATCAGGACAGTGCACATCAGCACAGGGAAAATAAGGACAGTGCACATCAGGACAGTGT
Source organism: Heterodontus francisci (assembly GCF_036365525.1). Lineage (NCBI taxonomy): Eukaryota > Metazoa > Chordata > Chondrichthyes > Heterodontiformes > Heterodontidae > Heterodontus > Heterodontus francisci. Next base: position 9,357,748 of record NC_090413.1, read on the forward strand.
AAATCAGGAAAGTGCACATCAGGACAGTGTAAATCAGGACAGTGTAAATGAGGACAGTGCTCATCAGGACAGTGCACATCAGGACAGTGTAAATCAGGACAGTGCTCATCAGAACAGTGCAAAACAGGACAGTGCACATCAGGACAGTGTAAATCAGGACAGTGCACATCAGGACAGTGTAAATCAGGACAGTGTAAATGAGGACAGTGCTCATCAGGACAGTGCACATCAGGACAGTGTAAATCAGGACAGTGCTCATCAGAACAGTGCAAAACAGGACAGTGCACATCAGGACAGTGTAAATCAGGACAGTGCACATCAGAACAGTGTAAATCAGCAAAGTGCACATCAGGACAATGTAAATCAGGACAGTGTAAATGAGGACAGTGCTCATCAGGACATTGCACATCAGGACAGTGTAAATCAGGACAGTGCTCATCAGAACAGTGCAAAACAGGACAGTGCACATCAGGACAGTATAAATCAGGACAGTGCACATCAGGACAGTGCACATCAGGACAGTGTAAATCAGGTCAGTGTAAATCAGGAAAGTTTAAATCAGTACAGGGCACATCAGGACAGTGTAAATCAGGAAAGTTTAAATCAGTACAGTGCACATCAGGACATTGTCAATCAGGACAGTGCACATCACGACAGTGTAAATCAGGACAGTGTAAATCAGGACAGTGCACCTCTGGACATTGTAAATCAGGACAGTGCTCATCAGGACAGTGCACAGCAGAACAGTGTAAATCAGTACAGTGCACATCAGGACAGTCTAAATCAGGACGGTGTACATCAGGACAGTACATTTCAGGACAGTGTAAATCAGGACAGTGCACATCAGGACAGTGTAAATCAGGACAGTGCAGATCAGGACAGTGTAAATCAGGACAGTGCTCATCAGAACAGTGCAAATCAGGACAGTGCACATCAGGACAGTGTAAATCAGGACAGTGCACATCAGGACAGTGCACGTCAGGACAGTGTAAATCAGGAAAGTGCTCAACAGAACAGTGCAAATCAGGACAGTGCACATCAGGACAGTGCACATCAGAATAGTGTAAATCAGGACAATGTAAATCAGGACAGTTTAAATCAGTACAGTGCACATCAGGACAGTGTAAATCAGGAAAGTTTAAATCAGTACAGTGCACATCAGAACAGTGTAAATCAGGACAGTGCACATCAGGACAGTGATCATCAGGACAGTGCACATCAGGACAATGTACATTAGGACAGTGTACATCAGGACAGTGCACATCAGGACAGTGTACATCAGGACAGTGTACATCAGGACTGTGTAAATCAGGACAGTGCTCATCAGGACGGTGCTCATCAGGACAGTGTACATCAGGACAGTGCACATCAGGACAGTGCACATCAGGACAGTGTAAATCAGGACAGTGTAAATCAGGACAGTGCAGATCAGGACAGTGCACTGCAGGACAGGGTAAATCAGGACAGTGTAAATCAGGACAGTGTAGATCAGGACTGTGTAAATCAGGACAGTGCACTTCAGGACAGTGTAAATCAGGACAGGTCACATCAGGACAGTGCACATCAGGACAGTGTAAATCAGGACAGTGTAAATCTGGACAGTGCAGTTCATTACAGTGTAAATCAGGACAGGTCACATCAGGACAGTGCACTTCAGGACAGGGTAAATCAGGACAGTGCACATCAGGACAGTGCAGATCAGGACAGTTTAAATCAGGACAGGTCACATCAGGACATTAGAGTGGCACGGTGGTTTGCATCGCTGCCTCACAGCTTCAGCGACCCGGGTCCGGTTCTGGGTACTGCCTGTGCGGAGTTTGCAAGTTCTCCCTGTGACCGTGTGGATTTTCTCCGGGTGCACCGGTTTCCTCCCACAGCCAAAGACCTGCAGGTTGATACGTAAATTGGCCATTGTAAATTGCCCCTAGTGTAGGTAGGTGGTAGGAGAATTGAGGGAAGATGAGGATGTGGTCGGAAATATGGGATCAGTGTAAATGGGTGGTTGATGGTCGGCACAGACTCGGTGGGCCGAAGGGCCTGTTTCAGTGCTGTATCTCTTATGTAAACCTCAGCCGGGGAGGCCTGGCCCGATGTTGCTTGTGGTGCGAGGCCTCATGGTGCCCCCGTCCCCACCCCCCCCCCCCCCCCCCGCTGCTCAGTGACAGAAGCCAAATGTAAATATGTAACATAATATAAATAAATGAATTAATCACCATCGGGCTCCTGCCATCCGTCCCAGATTGATAGTGGTGCCAATCCCTGTGCAGGGATCTGAGGTGGATCACTGGTGTGGAGAGGGGACCATGTACGTTTTTCAGTATGGGGGTGGGGGGAGCAGTGTTAAACTCATCTCATTGGTGTAGGTGATGGTGGGAAGGGTTACAGTGCACAGGTTATGAACTTTAAGGGAGAGGTCAGGTGTCCAAGGTAAGTATTTTGTGGAAGAGAGGGTAGGAATTAATTCTATGGTTATTGGGGTGGGGGGTGGTGGGAGAGGGTCAAGATCAATTTATTTAATTTTTAAAAATCAATCCAGCATTAAATATTTAAATAAAAAGTTGGGTCTTGGAGCCCTTTAAAAATGGCGCCAGATGTTGCCATTGCTGGGGATGGACTGCCAGACCCCTCCATGTCATCGGCCAGCGCGTTTAATATCATTGTGGCACCGCGACGTGCGGCCTGCACGAGCAGACCGCCCATTGTTTATGTTGATTACGGCAGCAGAAGTATAAGTTTTGGCCCCTTGATTTCTGATACCCATATGAACAATTAATATTACTAGCAATGACCAGACAATATCTTCTAGACATTCTGACTCCAACTTCCAACTGCACAAGACCACCTGCTGTTTTATGGCTCTGACCTCTCTAATTCTGTCTCTGTAAATACTCATGGAGCGCTCTTGGGTGGTCTGCAACCTTTGAAATTCTTATACCTACACATTTAATTCCCCAAGCTTAAAAGTGACCTCTAAAATATTAATATAAACCATGAACCAGGTGATCATATCACAGTGTAAATCAAGCTAGATTAAATCAGGACATTGTACGTTAAAACAGTGTAAATCAGGACATTTAAAAATAGAAACATAGAAAAAAAGCAGCAGGCTATTCGGCCCTTTGAGCTTGCACCACCATTCAATACGATCATGGCTGATCATCCAAACTCAGTACTCCCGCTTTCTCCCTGTATCCCTTTAGTCCTAAAAATCATATCTAACTCTTTCTTGAATATATTTAATGATTTGGTCTGAACTACTTTCTTTGGTAGAGAATTCCACAGGTTCACCACTCTCTGGGTGAAGAAATCACCTCCTTATCTCAGTCCTAAACGGCTTATCCCTTATCCTTAGACTGTGACCCCTGGTCCTGGACTCCCCGGTCATTGGGAACATCCTTCCTGCATCTAGTCTGTCCAGTTCTGTTAGAATGCTGTAGGTTTCTATGAGATCCCCTCTCATTCTTCTAAACTCTAGCCAATACAAGCCAAATCGACCCAATCTCTCTTCATACGTCAGTCCTGCCATCCGAGCAATCAGTCTGGTGAAATTTCGCTGCACTCCCTCCATAGCAAGAACATCCTTCCTCAGATAAGGAGAGCAAAACTGCACACAATACTCCAGATGTGGTCTCAGCAAGGCCTTGTATAATTGCAGCAAGACATCCTTTCTCCTGTACGCGAATCCTCTCACTATGAAGGCCAACATACCATTTGCCTTCTGAACTGCCTGCTGCACCTGCATGCTTACATCAGGACAGTGTGGTCATACATCTCCTAGTCTTCCGTCCAATGGGCAGGATATTGCAAAAAGTGCATGCAGAGCATCTGGTCAGCAAAACAAACCTGGAGAGGGTCACCCTTAGACAGGCTGCTGAAGAAATCAGAGTATGAATGAGATGAGCTCCTGGAGTATTCATCTGCTCACTGTCTTCCCAGGAATGAACTACTCCTGCACTTAACAGGGGGAATAATATTTTTAAATAACTGACCGAAAGGAATGTCTTTTCAGTTTCGCATGTTTATATCCAGTGCAACATCTGATGAAGATAAGATATCCTGTGCCAGTGGGGCCCACAAAGAGGCTTGGATCCACCAGAATTTCGTGTTACTAATTTTTATGTCCTTTGTCCTCAGAGAATGTTCAATCCCCAGGTGGAAAGGTCAAGTAGACAGCCAATACTTTCTGACGTTTCCCATCTTCTTCTTTGGCCTCCTTGTCTCGAGAGACAATGGGTAAGCGCCTGGAGGTGGTCAGTGGTTTGTGAAGCAGCGCCTGGAGTGGCTATAAAGGCCAATTCTAGAGTGGCAGAGAATTAAGGAAACGTCTATCCTCGCCCCTTCTTCATATAGTGACAACCAGGAAGTGTTAAGACCCAGGGGACCCCAGGAGTTTGGTGGATGGCTTCTGCTGGAACAAAGGCTCTGACTGGGGGCCAACAGTAAAGCAAAACCACAGCTGAAAGTAGAATGATTGCTAGGCCCTGGGTCTTCCTCACTGCTGCTGGACAGTAGCAGTCCATAGACTCTATAGCCAGTTGCTAGATCTTTCTGCATTCCTTTTACTGCCAAGTTCTGGCTCTTCAAGCAGGTCTGCTCAATGGGGGACCCCTGGACAATGTTAATGGTTTGTTTGCTGGGATGAGATCGGCAGCTTTCCTTCCATTTCCGTTGCACAGTTATTGAATGCGGCGCGAAGTTTACAGACTGATTTCAAGATGGAACTTTCACAGATGAACCTCAACAGTGAGTGTGAGACAACAATCAGAAACACAGCCATGGCTTTGGTTCTCTAGATTCTCAGAAGCTCTAAACAGAGTCAACACAACGCAATCCTCTGTCGCTGTCTTCCTCTATGCTGTAAATTCTATGGTCCGAGTGCAGCATTGCAAAAAGATTCTATGGAGCAGACCCCAACGCACCACCTCTTCCAGTGAATGATGACCCATATGCTCCTGTAGTTGGTAACAGATGTACAAGCAGTGCTGCAGGTAGGCAGTCACACTAACTGGTTAAGGTTAATGCATGTGAGAGTTGTTCCTGGTCAAAGCTGGGTGTAGGACCTCAGTAACAATTACCAATTATATTGTTTACCTTTGCCCTTGATTAGCATCATCTTTTCAGCACTATCTGAGTGACATGTGGGGTGGGGGAGTGGGTGGGTGGGGGGGAGGGGATAGAATTTGCTGTGTAATTCTGGCTAGAACAGCAAATACCCAGAACAAAACAAGCAAACTTTGGGTTCAAGTGTGTCACTTTGCACTTGAATTTCCTCACTCTTTTATTCTTGTCCACTGATCCCTGTGCCTGAAAGTATCTTGGCTCATTATGATGGCCCCGTCCACAAAGTAAAGAGTTGGACACACAACTTCCCTGCAATTGGATAGTTCAACATCTAGTATGCAATTAAACCGAGAATTTTAAGCATAGCAGGAAAGAAAGAAATGTTTCTGGTGTTTTATCACTCTTTGTTTTTAAGCGATTCCTGTTGGCGCAACTTAATTTCTGCTCCACTCTGCCTGCTGTGCTGCGATGATAGTCCAATAGCATGAGTTTAATTTGACATTTAAAGAAGGGATGCATGCTGTATGTTCCACACTGTCCTCAGGCTCCGATTGTTTACACTGATTTCCGATTGTTTTGGCAGTCTTTACATTATCATGAAATTGGCAGGAAATTTAGGTGTAGATGTAGAGAACAGCAAAACAGGTGGACAAACTGGTGTAACTTCCCAATTCCTATTCCACAGGAAATTCCACCAATATTGACAAGGGCGGGTTGCATAGACCAGGGGTGGGGAGGAGGATGGTTTTAAATCCACGGCGTTTCTCCTTGCTGGGCTCCCCGCTGGAAGTCAGCCTGATTGGCAGGTTTGCCTTCCAGTCAGGCAGGGGGAAATCCAGAGAAAGTCACAGGAGCAGGAAGGGAGCCAGCTGTCATCACCCTGAAATCTCCGGCTTGCTTCATGTTTAGCAGGCTGAATCCTGGATATTGCCATTCCCTTGGTGATGCCTGCTGGAATGTTCCGCACATGCGTGGCCAAGGCTTCATAACATGAACACAGGAATTGCTAGTTGATTAAAGGCCACAGCCCATCTAGTTCACCTTCTGCCTTCCCAGTCGTGGCGTGATACAACAATAATGGAGATGTTGACAAACCACAGCAATCAATCTCTATCAATGAGTACACCACAGGCCCAGAGAAGGGGCAAGGAAAACTCCAGTAATGGAGACAAAAACGAAAAGTGCTGGAAATCCTCAGCAGGTCTGGGAAAATCTGCGGAAAGAGAAGCAAAAGTTAACATTTCAGGTCTGTGACCTTTCATCAGAACTGGCAAAGGTTAGATAAGAATTAGGTTTTAAGGAAGTGAAGGGGAGGTGGGGGAGAGAACAAAGGGGAAGGTGTTTGAGAGGGCAGGAGAGATTAAATAACAAAGTTGTCCTGGGACAAAGGCAAAGCGTGTGTTAATGCTTGTGGTGAAAGACAAAGCATTAGCAGAGAGAGTGTTAATAGCAGAATAATGAGCAGCTCTGACTACATGAAAAGCAGGCACATGGTTAAAAAATAAAATATTAAAAAAGGCCAGTCATGCTCTGAAATTATTGAACTCAACGTTCAGTCCACAAGGCTGTAGAGTGCCTAATCGAAAGATCAGGTGCTGCTCCTCAGCTTGTGTTGATGGTCACTGGAACACTGGAGCAGGTCAAAGACAGAAATGTTGGCATGAGAGCAGCGGGGAGTGTTGAAATGGCATTTTCAGGTTGGCAAACTGTAACTAGTGGAGTGCCACAGGGATCAGTGCTGGGGCCTCAACTATTTACAATCCATATTGATGACTTGGATGAAGGGACAGAGTGCATTGTACCCAAATTTACAGATGATACAAAGATAAGTAGGAAATCAAGTGGTGAGGAGGACACAAAGCATCTTCAAAGAGATATAAAGAGGTTAAGTGAGTGGGCAAACATTTGGCAGATGGAGTATAGTGAGGGAAACTGTGAGGTTGCCCACTTTGGTGGGAAGAGTACAAAAGCTGAATATTATTTAAATGTAGAGAGACTGCAGAATGCTGTGGTACAGAGGGATCTGGATGTCCTTGTACATGAATCACAAACTGTTAGCATGCAGGTACAGCAAGTAATTAGGAAGGCAAATGGAATGTTGGCATTTATTGCAAGGGGCATGGAGTATAAAATTAGGGAAGTCCTAGCTACTGTTAATGGTTAATTATGTTAAAGGTGAACAGCTGAAAGGCATTGCTCAATTAAGGATAATGAAGTGATTATAACAAGAACCTGCTGGAGACATGGATGGTTGGTGAGCCTCAGGTAAAAATGTGTAATGCTATACTCGTGAATAAACTGATTAGCCAGTAAAGGATTTGCATCTAGTTTCATTCTTCACTGTTTGGCTTGGATCCATTTAACAACTACAACTGTACAAGGCATTGGTGAGACTGCACCTAGAGTATTGTATATAGTTTTGGTCTCCTTATTTAAGGAGGGATTTACTTGCACTGGAAGCAGTTCATAGAAGGTTCCCTGGGCTGATTCCTAGGATGAATGGGTTGTCTTATGAGGAAAGGTTGAGCCTATACTCATTGGAGTTTAGAAGAATGAGAGGTGCTCTTATTGAAACATATAAGATCTGAGGAGGCTTCACAGGGTAAATGCTGAGAGGATGTTTCCCCTCGTGGGGGAATCTAGAACAAGGAGGCATAATTTCAAGTAAGGGGTCTCCCATTGAAGATGGAAATGAGGAGGAATTTTCTCTCTCAAAAGGTTGCTAATCTTTGGAAATCTCTTTCGCCAGAGAGCAGTGGAGGCTGGGTCATTAAATATATATTTTTTATGTGTTTGTGGGATGTGGGTGTTGCTGGCTAGGCCAGCATTTATTGCCCACCGCTAATTGCCCTTGAGAAGGTGGTGGTGAGTTGTCTACTTAAACTGCTGCAGTCCTTGGGGTGTAGGTACAGCAAAAATGCTGTTAACAAGGGAGTTCCAAGATCTTGACCCTGAAACAGTGAAGGAATGGTGACTATAGTTCCAAGTCAGGATGGTGTGTGGCTTGGAGGGGAACTTGCAGGTGGTGGTGTTACCATGCATCTGCTGCCCTTGCCCTTGGAGCTGGCAGAGGTCACAGGTTTGGAAGGTGCTGTCGAAGGAGCCTTGGTGATTTGCCACAGTGCATCTTGTTGATGTTATGCACTGCTGCTACTGTGTGTCAGTAGTGGAGGAAGTGAATGTTTAAAGTGGTGGATGGGGTGTCAATTAGGTGGCTGTTTTGTCCTGGATAGAATTGAGCATCTTGAGTGTGCTTGGAGCTGCACTCATCCAGGCAAGTGGAGAGTGTTCCATCACTCTCCTGACTTGTGCCTTATAGATGGTGGACAGGCTTTGGGGAGTCAGGAGGTGAGTTACTCGGCGCAGAATTCCCAGCCTCTGACTTGATCTTGTAACTGCAGCATTTATATGGCTGTTCCAGTTAAGTTTCTGGTCAATAGTAACAGCCCAGGGGGTTGATGTCGGTGATGGTAATGCTGTCAAATGTCATGGGGAGATGGTCCCCATATTGGTTCTCCCTTTTCTGTTATGTTCAATGAAGCTGCTGGGTATAAGAGACGACCCTGCAGGGTAAATGTGCTGGGATGCTTGCTCCCGTCAGGGGCCCTCTAGTGTTATACTAACAATGTTCCAATACAATACATATCATTCCTCACAGCCGAGTGCGGAACAATCTAATTATAGAGAGACGAGGTCCTGCAGCAGACACTCACACTGGCTGACTTCACGCTCTCCAATAATGAAGGCAGGAACAAAATGATAAAGTGGGGCCAGAGGTTTCTAATCTGTTTCCCTTTCAGTTACACAGCTGTTCAATGAAATCAGAAACTCGGAGGCTATTGTCAAGGTGGATCTAATATACGTGGAGAATAAACGTGAGTGTTAATGACAGGAAGAGCTCTCCATGTCTCCGTTTGAAACATTTCTTTCCCAGATTCTTTTCCCTTGATATTACAGAATTGAAACATGGACCTACCAAATGTAAGGGGTAATTTTTTTAAACTTGCACGGTGTGGGCATCAGTGACAAGCCAGCTTTTATTGCCCATCTCTAATGGCCCTTGAGAAGCTCGTGATGGACTCTCCTCCTCAACTGCTGAGTACACCCACACTGCTGTTAGGGAGGGAGTTCCAGGATTTTGACCCAGTAGATGAAAGAACAGCAATGTGGTCCCAAGTCAGGATGGTGTGTTACTTGGAAAGGAACTTGGAGTTAGTGGCAGCCTTCTGCCCTTGTCCTTCCATTGCTTCAGTATCTGAGAAGTTGCAAATGGTGCTGAATATTGTGCAATCATCAGCAAACATCCCCACTTCTACCTTATGATGGAGGGAGATCATTAATGAAGCAGCTGAAGATGGTTGGGTAAAGTATATTGCTCTGAAGATCATCTTTCATTGTATGACTCCAGCCAGTGGAGAGTTTTCCCTCTGGTTCCCATTGATTTCAGTTTTACTAGGGCTACCCGATGCCATACTTGGTCAAATGTTGCCTTGATGACCAGGGCAGTCACTGGCTGGTTTGGACTTGTCCTGCCTCTTGTGCACAGGACATACCTGGGCAATTTTCCACATTGCCGGGTAGATGCCAGTGTTGAAGCTGTACTGGAACAGCTTGGCTAGGGGCACGGCTAGTTCTGGAGCATAGGTTTGATATCCCATGCTTTGAGAGGGGAGGCACACTCACAGGCGGAGCAAGAACATGATAAGATTAAACCAGTGTCGGTCCAATTCTCCAACCCTGCTCCCTTAGAGTGATAGAATTATCCATCAGCTAAAAGCTGACATTAGATCATTAACTCACTAGTGTAGTTAATGCTCTGTGTTAACAACAACTCGTATTTATATATCGCCTTTAATGTAATAAAACATCCCAAGGTGTTCCACAGGAGAGTTATCCAAAAAAATTGATACGAGCCACATAAGAAGATATTAGGACAGATGCCCAAAAGCTTGGTCAAAGAGGTAGGTTTTAGTGAGCGTCTTAAAGGAGGAGCAAGAGATGGAGGTGCAGAGAGGTTAAGGGATGGAATTCCAAAGCTTAGGACCTAGGCACAGCTGTTAATGGAGCAATTAAAGTAGGAGATGCACAAGAGGCTAGAACTGGATGAGGTTACAGAGATAGGGAGGGTTGTAGGGCTGGAGGAGGTTACAGAGATAGGGAGGGTTGTAGGGCTGGAGGAGGTTACAGAGATAGGGAGGGTTGTAGGGCTGGAGGAGGTTACAGAGATAGGGAGGGTTGTAGGGCTGGAGGTGGTTACAGAGATAGGGAGGGTTGTAGGGCTGGAGGAGGCTACAGAGATGGGGAGGAACAAGGGCATGGAGATTTTGAGAAGAATTTTAAAATTGAGGCATTACCGGACCAGGAGTCAGTAGGTTAGCAAGCACGGAGGGGTGATGGGTGAACTGGACTTGGTACGAACTAAGGTATGGGCAGCAGAGTTTTGGATGACCTGAAGCTTATGGAGGGTGGAAGCTGGGAGGCCGACCAGGAGTCCATTGGAAGAGTCAAGACTGGAGGTAACAAAGGGTGACTGTTTCAGCAGCAGATAGAGTGAGGTTAGGGCAGCAAAGAGTGATGTTACTGAAGTGGTAGTAGGCAGTCTTGGTGATGGAGAGGATATGTGTCTGGAAGCTCAGCTCAGGGTCAAGTGGGACATCAAGTTTGCAAAAGGCCTGGTTCACCCTCAGAACTTGTCCTATTATTAATCACCGGAAGCACGCTATACCGTATATGTTACCATTTCCCCAATGGTGAAGTGATGCTGCATTACTAAATCTAATGTATGGTTTCACTCCCAGTTACTCGGATGTCGGAGGAAGCGAGAGGCTCACACGCTGATTTCAGGATGAAGCTTTCACAGTTGAATAACAGTAAGTGACTAGTAGACCTAGACATGTTATGTTCCTTTAAGTTAAGCATGCTCTGTGTTTTTAATAGGGTCGAATGCTGCTCCACAGATTCACCCTGACACATCCTGTGCTCCTCCTAATATCTGTCTCAGTGCAACATTGCCAGACACAAGTAAACACTTCATCCACACTGCATACATCAGGGGGTGAGGGGTCCTCAATGGGGATTGAAATAGGGAGTAAATGATTAAACCTATGTTTGGATGGGGAGGGACGTCATGTGGTCCAGGGTGAGCTGTCACCAAGGATGCAACTCCTGATAAGAAACATTTTAACTCACGGGTCCATTTTCTTAATTGGTTGATAGTGACATCTTCCAATCCCAATCAGATCATTTGAGAGATGCATTTGGGTGCTACATGAACCAATGAGATCATTCGGAAGGCAGAGTCAACCAGGAGCAATCCAGTTTGACAAGCCAGACTGAAGGCTACTGGACTTATCAAAGTTGGTGAGGGGCACTGATTGTGCATTGATGCTCTCATGTTTATCCATGTCAATGGAAGGCCCTCAAATGCTGGGAAATTGCCATAAGCAACTCATGATGTCGACGGCAGGATTAGAACCAGCAGTTGGGTTTTATTTTCACCCATAGTTTGTTGTACATGGACTCGAAGCCAAATATTTAAACTGCGCTGACAGTTTCTGAGATTCAAAGTTGCAGATGCATTTGTTTAGTGTTAATTTACAAAGCAGTTTAACAAAAGCACACGATAACAGCTAAAATCCAGCCTTTAAATGCTTTTTGTTTTCTTTTAAGGAACGTTTGGCTCAAATTCAGCTTGTTGTCCTGTGTGGAGATTTATGGCGGGACAAATTTCACTCCCCAAGGAAGCTTATTTCTGCATCCAAATTTCAACCAGACTGTCAGGGAATGTGAAATCAGAAAGTTACCCTTGTTCTGAGATGACAGTATATCTCCTGATGTGACTGCTTTACTTGGCTTTATTCGAATCACAGCATTGCCAGGGTTGGAAATAAACGAGAGAGCAGGACAGGAATGATTATGAGCTTTACTTAATTTAAAACAAAAGTGTCACTGAAATTTGCCCTCAATGCTGGAAAATGAGGTGTTGGAAATTGAACTCTCGGGATTTCACCCATCGCCCATTAAATAAAGTTCATGTCTTCAGCAGTCACATCTGCGCCCCACCCCCTCAGTAATTTCTAAACCCTCCACTGCTGCAGACTCACTTCTTGTGTACTGTGATAGAACTGACCAAAATCATGAGGGCAAACCTTCAGTTATTTAAAAAAAAAACCATGTCCCGCTGCACTTGCAGTCTAATTTCTTGTCTTCACAAGTCAGGAGGTATACATTCCAGGCTGTTTTGGAACAGCCAAGCATGTTCACACATTATCAGTTTATGCTCACGAATGAGAAAAGATCATTTCTGGCCATCAAACTCTTCCTTCATTGTGGACTTTGTCTGATTATTCTGAGCAAAAACTCTTGGAAGTGTAGGGAGCCCCCCCCCCCCCCCCCCCCCATTGCAGCACTCTCACTCTGAACATATGTTTAGTAACTAATTTTAGCAAATGGTTCGGCATGTAAAAAATTGCAGCAGCCAATCAGGAGAACCTCCACGGATATCTTTTGCACCCACCTGAGCAGGTAGATAGCGCTTCAGCTTAATGTCTCATTTAAGAACATAAGAAATAGGAGCAGTAGGCCATTCGGCCCCTCGAACATGGTCGGCCATTTTTCATCATGGTTGCTCTTCTGCTTCAGCTCCACTTCCACACCCTATCCCCCTAATCCCTTGATTCCCTTAGTGACCGAAAACCTAACGCTGTCAGTCTTCAATATACTGAAAGACTGAGCATCCACCACTGTCACTCCAAGAAATTTTTCCTCATCTCTGTCCTAAATGGCCGACCCTTATACTGAGACTGTGACCTCCAGTTCTAGCCTCTCCAGCCGGGGAAACAGCCTCTCAGCGTTGACCCCGTCAAACCCTCGAAGAATTTTATATGTTTCAGTGAGATTACTGAAACGTATAAAAGGACAGCACCTCTGACAACACCGTACTCCCACCGTGCCGCACTGGAGCATCAACCTGGATTGTCCTGTTAAATCGTGGAGTGGCTCTTGAACCAAAACGCCCTCACAGAGGGGTGAGAGTGTGATTCCTGTTTACTGTTTGGAGATAAATCCATTATTGCCAGTATTACGAAACTTCCCAAAAATATATCCAAGGACGAATATATTTTGCCCAGTTTCCATTTCAGACACAGGGATGTTCGGTGAGCTAAGAAGCTCATACAATGATTTTAGGATGGATCTGCCGCAGATAAAGCATGAGGGTCAGGTGTAGTTCCGTCCTGTCTGGCGGAAAGATCTCACCTGGAGTCTCAATCAGCTTGAAATAACCTGAGCCAACATTATTTCTGTACGTGAGCTGCTAGTCTGGGTGACTCCAGTGGGAACATTGACTGACCCTGACATGTTGGGAGGCACAATTCCTGGAGAAGCCTCCTGGGCACAAGGTGGCATAACAGGGGCTAGGGCAGAGGTTGGAGATTCCTCAGTGTTGCCCCTGGGGACAGTTTAGTGAGCTCTTCCAGCAGGACCCACTGGCTGTACAGTTGTGCAGACAAGAGTCGTAGAATCATGGAATTGAACAACACAGTGTTCTGGTGTTCGTTCTTTCAGTGGGCAGCACAGTGGCGCAGTGGTTAGCACTGCAGCCTCACAGCTCCAGTGACCTGGGTTTGGTTCTGGTTATTGCCTGTGCAGAGTTTGCAAGTTCTCCCTGTGACCACGTGGGTTTTCGTCGGGTGCTCTGGTTTCCTCCCACAGCCAAAGACTTGCAGGTTGATAGGTAAATTGGCCATGGTAAATTGCCCCGAGTGTAGGTAGGAGAATGGTGGGGATGTGGTAGGGAATATGGGATTAATGTAGGATTAGTATAAAGGGGTGGTTGTTGGTCGGCACAGACTCTGTGGGCTGAAGGGCCTGTTTCAGTGCTGTATCTCTAAACCAAACAGAAGGAGGCCATTTGGCCCATTGAGCCTGCACTGGCTCTTTCATACAGCAATCCAGTTAGTCTCTTTCCCCACAGTTAAACTGACCCGGACTGCAATTATATGGACTGACTGTCCTTTTCTCTCAGCCTATCAGCAGTTATCACGCTTTATCTCCCCACTGCCAATCAGCTAGATGGTCAGATCTCCCAGTGAGATCTTCACGTCGCCAAGTAAACTCCATTATGCTAACAGGCATCACTTGCCCGCTCCCAGATTGACCTTAGACCCTTGGCCAGTGTCCTGACCAAACAATCTTGCCCCCTGCCAACCTCCCCCCACCAAATGCGATCGGCGAGCTGCTTCTGGGGCTGCGACCCCCATGTCCCCTCCTTCCCATTCCTCAGGCCCGATCTCAGTGAGCTGATGGATCGATTTGCCACAGTGCTATGTGGCCCTGATTACGTTTGTCCAGCCTGCACTTCAGTTCTAGCCAGTTTCCAGGCCCTGGTTTATGATATCACAAGCAGCCATTCCTTTGAGGGAATGACCTTGAAATACAGACCATAATAATCACCTCCTATTTAGCCCTGTTTAATGTTGGGGTATATGGGTTAACCTGTTACAAACTTGGCTATAGGGAGAGGGGAACCGATCAGTATCCCGAGCAGCAGCATAAGGGCCGAGGCACTGAATGTGCAGAACTGCCCGCGTGCCAAACCATGGGAAATTAAGGGCAGCCGCTCGCAATTCACCAAAATTCACAGCGCATAGGCGAGGTGTCTTTGGGACTTCAGCCCTGTTACATGCAGTAGATCTCAGTGCACCCTGAGTAATGTATAACTACACCCAACAAAATATTCCACCACAGCTATCATTATCCACCTACGCCATACAGGAAATGCATTTGGGGAAGGCAAGCAAAGCGAAGGAATACACATAAACGGGAGGATATTGAGAGGGGTAAAAGAAGTGGAGTGCATGTCCACAGGTCCCTGAAGGTGGCAGAACAGGTAGATAGAGGTGAAGAAGGCATATGGAATGTTTTCCTTTATTGGCCGAGGTATAGAATACAAAAGCGGGGATGTAATGCTGGAACTGTATAAAGTGCTGGTTAAGCCACAGCTGGAGTATTGTGTACATTTCTAGTCACCACATTACAGGAAGGACATAATTGCTCTGGAGAGAGTACAGAGGAGGTTTACAAGAATGTTGCCAGGGCTTGAAAGTTGCAGCTATGAGGAAAGATTGGATCGGCTATGGTTGTTTTCCTTAGAACAGAGGAGGCTGAGGGTTGACTTAATTGAGGTGTACACAATTATGAGGGGCCTAGATAGAGTAGACAGGACGAACCTGTTTCCCCTAGCGGAGAGGTCAATTATCGGGGGCACAGATTTAAGGTGATTGTTAGAAGGCTTCGAGGGGACTCGAGGAAAAACATTTTCACCCAGAGGGTGGTGGGTGTCTGGAGAAGTGCACCCACAGTGCTGTTAGGAAGGGAGTTCCAGGATTTTGACCCAGCGACAGTGAAGGAACGGCGATATAGTTCCAAGTCAGGATGGTGTGTGACCTTTTTTGAGTGTTGTTGAAGCTGCACCCATCCAGGCAAGTGGAGAGTATTCCATCACACTCCTGACCTGTGCCTTGTAGATGGTCGACAGGCTTTGGGGAGTCAGGAGGTGAGTTACTCGCCTCAGGATTCCTAGCCTCTGACCTGCTCTTGTAGCCATGGTATTTATATGGCTACACCAGTTCAGTTTCTGGTCAATGGTAGCCCCTAGAATGTTGATAGTGGGGGATTCAGCGATGGTAATGCTGTTGAATGTCAAGGGGAGATGGTTAGATTCTCCCTTGTTGGAGATGGTCATTGCCTGGCACTTGTGTGGCGCGAATGTTACTTGCCACTTATCAGCCCAAGCCTGGATATTGTTCAGGTCTTGCTGCATTTCTAACATGGACTGCTTCAGTATTTGAGGAGTCACGAATGGCGCTGAACATTGTGCAATCATCAGCGAACATCCCCACTGCTGACCTTATGATTGAAGGAAGGCCATTGATGAAGCAGCTGAAGATGGTTGGGCCCAGGACACTATCCTGAGGAACTCCTGCAGCGATGTCCTGGAGCTCAGATGATTGACCTCCAACAACCACAACCATCTTCCTTTGCGCTAGGTATGACTCCAGCCAGCGGAGGGTTTCCCCCCTGATTCCCATTGACCTCAGTTTTGCGAGGGCTCGTTGATGCCATACTCAGTCAAATGCTGCCTTGATGTCAAGGGCAGTCACTCTCACCTAAATACAAATAGAGAAGGCAGGTTGGAACAGATAGACAGAGCTTGAAGACTGAACTGAGGGAAGGGTCCACAGGAAGTAGGAGCATTGATTTTAGCATTGTGAGGACCCAGCAAGGAAAGAGTGTCTGGGACGGAAGAAATCCAACCCAGAGGAACTGGGGGAGGAAAGCTCAGGATGGCAATAATCTAAGTAGGATCAATAAAACTGTTGTTGTGACGCGCAATGCCAAGCATGAGGGAATCGTTACCCCTTTTCCTTTGTGCCAACTAAATAAACTGATGCACATTGTTCGAAACGGTGGAGCTGCTCCCTTATCCCACAAGTTCAGGTCACATTGGCAGCTCTTTGGAATTTCTTGGCTTTGTATCTGTTCACTCCATCCTTTCAGCCAGTTGTTTTGAATGTCACTTATGACACATGACTCTTGTGCAATGGTGCTGATTTTATCTGTAAACTGTAAATCAGGCTCAGAGTCTTCCTCCCACATTGACACAACATGATGTTTATTCCAGATGTTTAAAAACGGCCATAATTCTGGTAAACTTGGAGTACAGTGTGACATTAGTTCCCATCTAACAATGTTTCATTGCCAATGTATGGCCTGAAATCCATGTGTGGAGGGCTGGGAGATGGTGTGTGAGGGACAGATAGACTGTACAACTAGAGGTGAGAATGAATTACTAATATTAACTAACACAGCAGGGTGCAGCTGAAGACAAATGGGACATGGGCAAAGACCCTCGCAGCGAGAGTTGGAGAGAGAGACCCTCGCAGCGAGAGTTGGAGAGAGAGACCCTCGCAGCGAGAGTTGGAGAGAGAGACCCTCGCAGCGAGAGTTGGAGAGAGAGACCCTCGCAGCGAGAGTTGGAGAGAGAGACCCTCGCAGCGAGAGACCCTCGAAGCAAGAGAGAGAGAGAGAGAGAGAGACCCTTGCAGCGAGAGAGAGACCCTCACAACGAGAGACCCTCGAAGCAAGAGAGAGACCCTCGCAGCGAGCGAGAGAGAGAGACCCTCGCAGCGAGCGAGAGAGAGAGAGACCCTCGCAGCGAGCGAGAGAGAGAGAGACCCTCGCAGCGAGCGAGAGAGAGAGAGACCCTCGCAGCGAGCGAGAGAGAGAGAGAGAGAGAGCAAGAGAGAGAGAGAGACCCTCGCAGCGAGAGAGAGAGAGACCATCCCCACTGCTGAACTTATGATTGAAGGAAGGTCATTGATGAAGCAGCTGAAGATGGTTGGGCCCAGGACACTACCCTGAGGAATTCCTGCAGTGATGTCTTGGAGCTCAGATGATTGACCTCCAACAATCACAGCCGTCTTCCTTAGCACTAGGTATGACTCCAACCAGTGGAGGGTTTTCCCCCTGATTCCCATTGACCTCAGTTTTGCGAGGGCTCCTTGATGCCATACTTGGTCAAATGCTGCCTTGATGTGAAGGGCAGTCACTCTCACCTCACCTCCTGAGTTCAGCTCTTTTGTCCATGTTTGAACCAAGGCTGTAATGAGGTCAGGAGCTGAGTGGCCCTGGCAGAACCCAAACTGAGCGTCACTGAGCAGGTTATTGCTAAGCAAGTGTCGCTTGATGGCACTGTTGATGACAGTGTTGATGGCACCTTCTATCACTTTACTGACGATTGAGAGTAGGCTGATGGGGCGGTAATTGGCCTGGTTGGACTTAGAATTAGAATTAGAATTAGAATATTACAGCGCAGTACAGGCCCTTCGGCCCTCGATGTTGCGCCGATCATCTGACCTACACTATTCCATTTACATCCATATGTCTATCCAATGACCACTTAAATGCCCTTAAAGTTGGCGAGTCTACTACTGTTGCAGGCAGGGCGTTCCACGCCCCTACTACTCTCTGCGTAAAGAAACTACCTCTGACATCTGTCCTATATCTTTCACCCCTCAACTTAAAGCTATGTCCCCTCGTGTTTGCCATCCTCATCCGAGGAAAAAGACTCTCACTATCCACCCTATCTAACCCTCTGATTATCTTGTATGTCTCTATTAAGTCACCTCTCCTCCTCCTTCTCTCTAACGAAAACAACCCCAAGTCCCTCAGCCTTTCCTCGTAAGACCTTCCTTCCATACCAGGCAACATCCTAGTAAATCTCCTCTGCACCCTTTCCAAAGCTTCGACATCCTTCCTATAATGCGGTGACCAGAACTGCACGCAATACTCCAGGTGCGGCCTCACCAGAGTTTTGTACAGCTGCATCATGACCCCGTGGCTCTGAAACTCGATCCCCCTACTAATAAAGGCTAACACACCATATGCCTTCTTAACAGCCCTATTAACCTGGGTAGCAACTTTCAGGGATTTATGTACCTGGATACCAAGATCTCTCTGCTCATCTACACTACCAAGAATCTTCCCATTAGCCCAGTACTCTGCATTGCTGTTACTCCTTCCAAAGTGAATCACCTCACACTTCTCCGCATTAAACTCCATTTGCCATCTCTCAGCCCAGCTCTGCAGCCTATCTATGTCCCTCTGTACCCTACAACACCCTTCGACACTATCCACAACTCCACCGACCTTCGTGTCATCCGCAAATTTACTAACCCACCCTTCTACACCCTCATCCAGGTCGTTTATAAAAATGACAAACAGCAGTGGCCCCAAAACAGAACCTTGCGGTACACCACTAGTAACTAAACTCCAGGATGAACATTTGCCATCAACCACCACCCTCTGTCTTCTTTCAGCTAGCCAATTTCTGATCCAAAGCTCTAAATCACCTTCAACCCCATACTTGCGTATTTTCTGCAATAGCCTACCGTGGGGAACCTTATCAAACGCCTTACTGAAATCCATATACACCACATCCACGGCTTTACCCTCATCCACCTGTTTGGTCACCTTCTCGAAAAACTCAATAAGGTTTGTGAGGCACGACCTACCTTTCACAAAACCGTGCTGACTATCGCAAATGAACTTATTCTTTTCAAGATGATTATAAATCCTGTCTCTTATAACCTTTTCCAACATTTTACCCACAACCGAAGTAAGGCTCACAGGTCTATAATTACCAGGGCTGTCTCTACTCCCCTTCTTGAACAAGGGGACAACATTTGCTATCCTCCAGTCCTCCGGCACTACTCCTGTCGACAATGACGACTTGAAGATCAACAACAACGGCTCTGCAATCTCCTCCCTGGCTTCCCAGAGAATCCTAGGATAAATCCCATCTGGCCCAGGGGACTTATCTATTTTCACTCTTTCCAAAATTGCTAACACCTCCTCCTTGTGAATCTCAATCCCATCTAGCCTAGTAGGCTGTATCTCAGTAATCTCCTCGGCAACATTTTCTTTCTCTACTGTAAATACTGACGAAAAATATTCATTTAACGCTTCCCCTATCTCCTCTGATTCCGCACACAACTTCCCACTACTATCCTTGATTGGCCCTGTTCTAACTCTTATCATTCGTTTATTCCTGATATACCTATAGAAAGCCTTAGGGTTTTCTTTGATCCTATCCGCCAATGACTTCTCGTGTCCTCTCCTTGCTCTTCTTAGCCCTCCCTTTAGATCCTTCCTGGCTAGCTTGTAACTCTCAAGCGCCCTAACTGAGCCTTCACGTCTCATCCTAACATAAGCCGCCCTCTTCCTCTTGACAAGCGCTTCAACTTCTTGAGTAAACCACGGCTCCCTTGCTCGACAACTTCCTCCCTGCCTGACAGGTACATACTTATCAAGGACACGCATTAGCTGCTCCTTGAATAAGCTCCACATTTCGTTTGTGCCCATCCCCTGCAGTTTCCTTCCCCATCCTACACATCCTAAATCTTGCCTAATCGCGTCATAATTTCCTTTCCCCCAGCTATAATTCTTGCCCTGTGGTATATACCTGTCCCTGCCCATCGCTAAGGTAAACCTAACCGAATTGTGATCACTATCGCCAAAGTGCTCACCTACATCTAAATCGAACACCTGGCCGGGTTCATTACCCAGTACCAAATCCAATGTGGCATCGCCCCTGGTTGGCCTGTCCACATACTGTGTCAGAAAACCCTCCTGCACACACTGGACAAAAACAGACCCATCTAAAGTACTCGAACTATAGTATTTCCAGTCAATATTTGGAAAGTTAAAGTCCCCCATAACCACTACCCTGTTACTCTCGCTCCTGTCGAGAATCATCTTCGCTATCCTTTCCTCTACATCTCTGGAACTATTCGGAGGTCTATAGAAAACTCCCAACAGGGTGACCTCTCCTCTCCTGTTTCTAACCTCGGCCCATACTACCTCAGTAGACGAGTCCTCAAACGTCCTTTCTGCCGCTGTAATACTTTCCTTGATTAACAATGCCACACCCCCCCCTCTTTTACCCTCTTCTCTGTTCTTTCTGAAACATCTAAATCCCGGAACCTGCAACATCCATTCCTGCCCCTGCTCTACCCATGTCTCCGAAATGGCCACAACATCAGGATCCCAGGTACCAACCCATGCTGCAAGCTCACCCACCTTATTCCGGATGCTCCTGGCGTTGAAGTAGACACACTTTAAACCAAGTTCCTGCTTGCCAGTGCCCTCTTGCGTCCCTGTAACCTTATCCCCTACCTCACTACTCTCAACAGCCTGTACACTGGCACTGCAATTTAGGTTCCCATTCCCCTGCTGATTTAGTTTAAACCCCCCAGAAGAGCACTAACAAATCTCCCCCCCAGGATATTGGTACCCCTCTGGTTCAGGTGAAGACCATCCTGTTTGTAGAGGTCCCACCTACCCCAGAAAGAGCCCCAATTATCCAGGAAACCAAAACCCTCCCTCCTACACCATCCCTGCAGCCACGTGTTCAACTCCTCTCTCTCCCTATTCCTCTCTTCGCTAGCACGTGGCACAGGCAACAACCCAGAGATAACAACTCTGGTTGTTCTTGCTCTAAGCTTCCACCCTAGCTCCCTGAATTTCTGCCTTAAATCCCCATCTCTCTTCCTACCTATGTCGTTGGTGCCTATGTGGACCACGACTTGGGGGTGCTCCCCCTCCCCTTTAAGGATCCCAAAAACACGATCGGAGACATCTCGTACCCTGGCACCTGGGAGGCAACACACCAACCGTGAGTCTCTCTCGTTCCCACAGAACCTCCTATCTGTTCCCCTAACTATGGAGTCCCCAATGACTAATGCTCTGCTCCTCTTCCCTTTTCCCTTCTGAGCAACAGGGACAGACTCTGTGCCAGAGACCTGTACCCCATTGCTTACCCCTGGTAAGTCGTCCCCCCCAACAGTATCCAAAACGGTATACCTGTTGTTGAGGGAAACGGCCACAGGGGATCCCTGCACTGCCTGCTGGTTCCCTTTCCTTCCCCTGACGGTAACCCATCTACCTACTTCTTTTACCTGAGGTGTGACTGCCTCCCTATAACTCCTGTCAATAATCCCCTCCGCCTCCCGAATGATCCGAAGTTCATCCAGCTCCAGCTCCAGTTCCCTAACGCGGTCTGCGAGGAGCTGGAGTTGGGTGCACTTCCCGCAGATGCAGTCAGCAGGGACACTCTTGGCGACCCCTACCTCCCACATTCTGCAGGAGGAACATACAACTGCCTTTACCTCCATTCCCACTATTCTAGATTCCCAATAAATCTACTGAAAAACCAATCGAAAAAAAAAGTCAAAACTTGTTCGCTTAGCAATCCGACGGACTGAAGTTTTAAATAAAAAGCTTACCTTATCAACACCCTAGAGTCCTTTTTTTTTGGTTAGAGGAGGAGGGTGGGTGGGAGACACTACACGTGTAGTGTCTCGGGTACTGCCACTGCCCAAATAAATAGTTTTCCCCTACCCAGCAGTCCCCGGTCCTCCGAAACAAAAAAGGGATTAACTTGTAACTTACTGAAATTGACCGCTCAGCTGAAAGTCCGCTCCGCACCCCGTTCTATCAAGGCTGCTCCTCGCAAAAGACAAAGCATTTTGTGTACAGGACATACCTGTGAAATTTTCCACATTGCAGGGTAGATGCCAGCGTTGTAGCTGTACTGGAACAGCTTGGCTAGGGGCACAGCAAGTTCAGGAGCACAGGTCTTCAGTACTATTGCCGGAATATTGTCAGGGCCCATAGCCTTTGCAGTATCCAGTGCCTTCAGTCGTTTCTTGATATCACGCAGAGTGAATCGAATTGGCTGAAGTCTGGCATCTGTGATGCTGGGGACTTCAGGAGGAGGCCGAGATGGATCATCAACTCGGCACTTCTGGCTGAAGATTGTTGCAAATGCTTCAGCCTTATCTTTTGCACTGATGTGCTGGGCTCCCCCATCATGGATGATGGGGATATTTGTGGAGCCACCTCCTCCAGTTAGTTGTTTAATTGTCCACCACCATTCACGGCTGGATGTGGCAGGACTGCAGAGCTTAGATCTGATCTATTGTTTATGGGATCGCTTAGCTCTGTCTATCGCATGCTGCTTACGCAGTTTGGCACGCAGATAGTCCTGTGTTGTAGCTTCACCAGGTTGACACCTCATTTTGAGGTATGCCTGGTGCTGCTCCTGGCATGCCCTCCTACACTCTTCATTGAACCAGGGTTGGTCTCCTGGCTTGATGGTAATGGTAGAGTGGGAAATATGCCGGGCCATGTGGTTACAGATTGTGGTTGAATACAATTCTGCTGCTGCTGATGGCCCACACTGCCTCATGGATGCCCAGTTTTGCATTGCTAGATCTGTTTGAAATCTATCCCATTTAGCACGGTGGTAGTGCCACACAACACAATGGAGGGTATCCTCAATGTAAAGGCAGGACTTCGTCTCCAAGGACTGTGCGGTGGTCACTCCTACCAATACAGTCATGGACAGAAGCCTCTGCAACAGGCAGATTGGTGAGGATGAGGTCAAGTATGTTTTTCCCTCGTGTTGGTTCCCCCACCACCTGCCGCAGACCCAGTCTAGCAGCTATGTCCTTTAGAACTCGGCCAGCTCGGTCAGTAGTAGTGCTACCGAGCCACTCTTGGTGATGGACATTGAAGTTCCCCCCACCCAGGGTACATTCTGTGCCCTCACCAACCGCAGTGCTTCCTCGAAGTGCTGTTCAACATGGAGGAGTACTGACTCATCAGCTGAGGGAGGGCAGTAGGTGGTAATCAGCAGGAGGTTTCCTTGTCCATGTTTGACCTGATGCCATGAGACTTCATGGGGTCCGGAGTCGATGTTGAGGACTCCCAGGCCAACTCCCTCCCTACTGTAAACCACTGTCCCGCCACCTCTGGTGGGTTTGTCCTGCTGGTTGGACAGGACATACCCAGAGATGGTGATGGCAGTGTCTGGGACATTGTCTGTAAGGTATGATTCCGTGAGTATGACTATGTCAGGCTGTTGCTTGACTAGTCTGTGGGACAGCTCTCCCAACTTTGGCACAAGCCTCCAGATGTTAGTAAGGAGGACTTTGCAGGGTCGACAGGGCTGGATTTGCCGTTGTTGTTTCCGGTGCTTAGGTCGATGCCGGGTGGTCCGTCCGGCTTCATTCCTTTTTAATGACTTTGTCGCATTGTTTTCAAACTCGGATTGTTTTCACTGGAACGACGGAGGTGGAGGGGCGACATGATAGAGGTTTACAAAGTTATGAGTGGCATGGACAGAGTGGATAGTCATAAGCTTTTCCCCAGGGTGGAAGAGTCAGTTACTGGAGGACATAGGTTTAAGGTGCGAGGGGCAAAGTTTGGAAGGGATGTGCGAGGCAAGTTTTTTGCACAGAGGGTTGTGAGTGCCTGGAACTTGCTGCCAGGGGAGGTGGTGGAAGCAGGTACGATAGCGACGTTTAAGAGACATCTTGACAAATACCTGAATAGGATGGAAAAAGAGGGATACGGACCCCGTAAGTGCAGAAGGTTTTAGTTTAGGCAGGCATCAAGATCGGCGCAGGCTTGGAAGGCCGAATGGCCTGTTCCTGTGCTGTACTGTTCTTTGTTCTTTTGTTCTTTGTAGCGGTTAGATACAACTGAATGGCTTGCTAGGCCATTTCAGAGGGCATATAAGAGTTAACCACATTGCTGTGGATCTGGAGTCACATGTAGGCCAGACCAGGTAAGGACATCAGATTTCCTTCCCTAAAGGACATTAGTGAACCAGATAGGTTTTTACAACAATCGACAATGGTTTCATTCGACTAGCTTTTTAATTCTAGATTTATTGATTGAATTCAAATTCCCCCTTCTGCCATGGTGGGTTTTGAACCAATGTCCCCAGAGCAATACCCTGGGTCTCTGGGTTACTAGTCCAGTGACAATACCACTACGCCCCCGCCTCCCCTCGTGAGGGGGAGTTGGAGGGAGTGGGGCACAGTGAGGGGGAGTTGGAGGGAGTGGGGCACAGTGAGGGGGAGTTGGAGGGAGTGGGGCACAGTGAGGGGGAGTTGGAGGGAGTGGGGCACAGTGAGGGAGAGTTGGAGGGAGTAGGGCACAGTGATGGAGAGTGCGAGGGAGTGAGATCTAGTTTGATCCCACAATTGGTGGTTGTGACTTACTCTGTTTAGACCCCACGTTCTAGAATTCCCTCACTAGTGACCTAGTAAACCAGAGGCCTGGACTTATGATCGGGGGACATGAGTTCAAATCCCACCACTGCATCTGGGGAGTTTAAATTCAGTTAAAGTAGATATGGAATATATTAATTGTGACCAGAAAACTGCCAGATTGTCATTAAAAACCCATCTGGTTCACTAATGTCCCTTAAGGAATGAAATCTGCCATTCATACCTGGTCTGGCCTACATGTGACTCCAGACCCACAGCAATGTGGTTGACTCTTAACTGCCCTCTGAAATGGCTGAACAAGCCACTCTGTTAAGGGTAATAAATGTTGGATTTGCCAGCAAAGCCCACATCCTGTGAATGAATTAAAGAAAGACAGCCAGTGGAGGAGTCTCTAATCTGGTGCCTGAGACACTAGTATCCCAGGGTATTGTTGATGGTCCATCATCAATGGATCCTGGTTGGCTACGCAGTGGGAAGCTTACTAACTCTTTATAAATCACAGGTTAGGCCTCAGCTGGAGTATAGTGGCCAATTCTGAGATTCTCACACTTTAGGAAAGATGTCAAGGCCTTGGAGAGGGTGCAGAGGAGACTTACCAGTACTGCACCATGGGTGAGGGACTTCAGTCATGTGGAGGGACTGAAGAAACTGGGATTGTTCTCCTTAGAGCAGAGAAGGCTATGTGGAGATTTAATCGAGGTGTTCAAAATAAGGAGAAACTGTTTCCACTGACAGGGTCAGTAACCAGAGGACACAGATTTAAGATAATTGGCAGAAGGACCGGGGAGGGGGAACATGAGAATTTTTTTTTAACACAGTAAGTTTTTATAATCTGGAATGCACTGCCTGAAAGGGCAGTGGAAGCAGATTCAATAGTAATTTTCAAAAGGGAATTGAATAATTGAAATAGGAACATTTACAGGGGTCTGGGGTAACCGCACAGGAGTGGGACTAATTAGATAGCTCTTTGAGACAGTTGGGACACAGAATGGGCCAAAGGGCCTCCTTCTGTTTTGTATCATTCAGTGATTCCAGTGCTGTGCCTGGGTTTGTCTGACTAAATACCAGCAGTACCATTGCTCACACCTAGAGACCCTGGGCTTTAACATTACATGGATTTCCCAATGGCTTGGCTTGGGGTCTGATAAACAAAGCAATGTTTCAACACGTCAGATGCCCAGCTAACCAAAATAAATCAATCTGCCTCCATTAAAAGCATTAAACATCACCTAATGGCATTAGACAAGACCGTTCCCTAGGTTACAGTGGTGTAAGACCCATTATAATCTGTTGTACTACATTTTCCATAAACATACAAGTAAACATGATTATCTGGAATAGAGTTATCTGAATTAGATTGCAAAGCTCTGATATGCCGAGGATCTGGGTGTCCTAGTGCATGAATCACAAAAGGTTAGTATGCAGGTACAACACATAATTAGGAAAACTAATAGAATGTTATTGATTATTGCGAGGGGAATTGAATGCAGAAGTGGGGAGGTTATGCTTCAGTTATACATCTGGAGTACTGTGTACAGTATTGGTCTCCTTCTTTAAGAAAGGATGTAAATGCGTTAGAAGCAGTTCAGAGAAGGTTTACCAGACTGATACCTGGAATGGGTGGGCTATTTTATGAGGGAAGATTAGACAGGCTAGGCTTGTATCCGCTGGCGTTTAGAAGAGTAAGAGGCGACTTGATTGAAACATATAAGATCCTGAGGGGTTTTGACAGGGTGGATGTGGAAAGGATGTTTCTCCTTGTGGGAGAATCTGGAACTAGGGGTCACTGTTTAAAAATACGGGGTCACCCATTTAAGACCGAGATGGGGAGAAATTTTTTTCTCTGAGGGTCGTGAGTCTTTGGAATTCTCTTCCTCAAAAGGCAGTGGAAGCAGAGTCTTTAAATATTTTTAAGGTAGAAGTAGACAGATTCCTGATAAGCAAGGGGGTGAAAGGTTATTGGGGGTAGGTGAGAATGTAGAGTCAAGTTACAATCAGGTCAGCCATGATCTTATTGAATGGCGGAGCAGGCTCAAGAGGTTAAGTGGCCTACTCCTGCTCCTAATTCATATGTTTGTCGAGTTAAAGGTTTTCTTCCATTTCAGTTGTACAGATGCTCGCTGAAATAAGGAACTCAAAATCTGATTCCAGGATGGTACTTTGATGGAGGATAAGAGTACGTGCCAAATTCCAGGTGGAAGGATTGTTCTGTCACTGTGTTTTAAACAGATCACTAAATTTTTTAATGGCACACTCTTACAGCATACATAGAATTACACAGAACCTACAACACAGGAACAGGCCATTCAACCTAACAGGTCCATACTAGCATTAATGGTCCACATAAGCCCCTTCCCACTCTTCTTCATTTAACCCCATCAGCATATCCCTCTATTCCTTTCTTCCTCATGTGTTTATCTAGCTTTCACTTAAATGCATCTTTACTATTCACCTCAACATCTCCTTGTGGTAGCAAGTTCCACGTTCTAACCACTCTCTGGATAAAGAGGTTTCTCCTGAATTCTCCAATTATGTTTATTAGTGACTATCTTACATTAACGTCCTCTAGTTCTAGACTTCTCCCACCACTGTATCTTCTCTACATCTACCCTATCAGACCCTTTCATAATCTTAAACGTCACTATCAGATCACCCCTCAGCCTAGAGAAGAGAGACTCCGCCTGTTCAAACTTTCCTGATAGGTGTAACCTCTCAGTTCTGGAATTATTCTTGCACCTTCATCATTGCCTCTATCTTCCTTTTTGTAACCTGGAGACCAGAACTGTGCATCGTTCTCTAAGTTCAAGGTTTATACCAGTTTACCATAATTTCTCTGCTTTTCAATTCTAGAAATAAAGTCCGATGTTTGTTTGCTTATTTAATAGCCTGATTAACCTGAGGCATTATTTTTGGCGATTTGTCTATCTACTGCAGATCCCTTTGTTTCTCTAGCCCATTTAGACTAATAATTTCCACTGAATATGTGGCCTCCTTGTTCTTTCTAAGCAAATGCACCACCTCACACTTATCTGTATTGAAATATATTTGCCTATTAAGGGCCCATTCTGCAAGTTTATTAATGCCTTCCTGTATTTATCACAGTCCTCCTCTGTACTAAATACACCTCCCAATTTGATGATGTCCGCAATGTCATAAAAACAATTCTGACCTATAAACGTATGGTTCCTTTTTTCAGTTACAAGGATGTTTGAGGAAGCGAGTGACTCATGTGTTGATCTCAGGACCAAACTTTCACAACTGAAGGATGGTTAATGTGAGTTAACGATCAGAAAGAGCTTTGTATCCAGCAATACTCCTCGGAGGGCCAGCTCCTGCTCATCTAAGTCACAACATAGACTGAGATGGCCACCCACCAATCAATCTGTTCCAGGGAATGTTGGCTTCAGCAAGGCGACCTAAAAGGGGTAGGCGATGGCGTAGTGGTATTATCACTGGACTAGTAACCCAGAGACCCAGGGTATTTCTCTGGGGACATGGGTTCGAATCCCACCACAGCAGAAGGTGGAATTTGAATTTAATTAATAAATCTGGAATTAAAAGCTAGTCTAATGATGGTCATGAAACCATTTTCGATTGTTGTTTAAAAACCCATCTGGTTCACTAACGTCCTTTAGGGAAGGAAATCTGCTGTCCTTACCTGGTCTGGCCTTCATGTGACTCCAGACCCACAGCAATGTGCTTAACTCTTACATGCCCTCTGAAATGGCCCAGCAAGCCACTCAGTTGTACCTAACCGCTATGAAGTCAATAGAAAGGAATGAAACCAGACGGACCACCCGGCATCGACCTAGGCACCGGAAACGACATAGTTCCCTGAAAGTGGCAACACAGGCAGACAGGGTGGTGAAGAAGGCGTATGGCATGCTTGCCTTCATCGGCCGAGGCATCGAGTACAAGAGTTGGGACGTCATGTTACAGTTGTACATAACGTTGGTTAGGCCGCATTTGGAGTACTGTGTGCAGTTCTGGTCGCTGCACTACAGGAAAGATGTGATTAAGCTAGAGAGGGTGCAGAAAAGATGCACAAGGATGTTGCCTGTTTTGGAGGGCTTGAGTTCTAAAGAGAGATTGGATAGGCTGGGTCTGTTTTCCCTGGAGCGAAGGAGGCTGAGAGGGGACATGATAGAGGTATATAAAATTATGAGAGGCATAGATAGGGGTAGATAGCCAGAGTCTGTTTCCCATGGTAGGGGTGACTAAAACTAGAGGGCATAGATTTAAGGTGAGAGGGAGGAGGTTTAAAGGGGATCAAAGGGGTAAATTTTTCACACAAAGAATAGTGGGTATCTGGAATGAGCTGCCTGAGGAGGTGGTGGAGGCAGGAACAGTAGCGACATTTAAGAGGCATCTGGACAGGTACTTGAATGAGCAAGGCATGGAGGGATATGGAATTAATGCAGGCAGGTGGGAGTAGTGATTTTTATTTTTTTTTTATTTAGAGATACAGCACTGAAACAGGCCCTTCGGCCCACCAAGTCTGTGCCGACCATCAACCACCCATTTATACTAATCCTACACTAATTCCATATTCCTACCATATCCCCACCTATCCCTATATTTCCCTACCACCTACCTACACTCGGGGCAATTTATAATGGTCAATTTACCTATCAACCTGCAAGTCTTTGGCATGTCGGAGGAAACCGGAGCACCCGGAGGAAACCCACGCAGACACAGGGAGAACTTGCAAACTCCACAAAGGCAGTACCCAGAATTGAACCCAGGTCGCTGGAGCTGTGAGGCTGCGGTGCTAACCACTGCGCCGCATTAGATAGGCATTATGGTCAGCATGGACGCGGTGGGCCGAAGGGCCTGTTTCTATGCTGTACGACTCTATGACTCTATAATGTGGAAAATTGCCACAAAATTGTACACAAGAAGCAGGACAAGTCCAACCCGGCCAATTACCGCCCCATCAGCCTACTCTCAATCATCAGTAAAGTGATGGAAGGTATCAGCAACAGTGCCATCAAGCGGCACTTGCTTATCAATAACCTGCTCAGTGACGCTCAGTTTGGGTTCTGCCAGGGCCACTCAGCTCCTGACCTCATTACAGCCTTGGTTCAAACATGGACAAAAGAGCTGAACTCAAGAGGTGAGGTGAGAGTGACTGCCCTTGACATCAAGGCAGCATTTGACCGAGTATGGCATCAAGGAGCCCTAGCAAAACTGAGGTCAATGGGAATCAGGGGGAAAACTCTCCGCTGGAATCATACCTAGCGCAAAGGAAGATGGTTGTGGTTGTTGCAGGTCAATCATCTGAGCTCCAAGACATCACTGCAGGGGTTCCTCAGGGTAGTGTCCTGGGCCCAACCATCTTCAGCTGCTTCATCAATGACCTTCCTTCAATCATAAGGTCAGAAGTGGGGATGTTTGCTGATGATTGCACAATGTTCCGCACCATTCGTGACTCCTCAGATACTGAAGCAGTCCATGTAAAAATGCAGCAAGACCTGGACAATATCCAGGCTTGGGCTGATAAGTGGCAAGTAACATTCGCACCACACAAGTGCCAGGCAATGACCATCTCCAACACGAGAGATTCTAACCATCTCCTCTTAACATTCAACGGCATTACCATCACTGAATCCCCCACTATCAACATCCTAGGGGCTACCATTGACCAGAAACTGAACTGGAGTAGCCATATAAATACCGTGGCTACAAGAGCAGGTCAGAGGCTAGGAATCCTGAGGTGAGTAACTCACCTCCTGACTCCCCAAAGCCTGTCCATCATTGACAAGGCACAAGTCAGGTGTGTGATGAAATACTCTCCACGTGCCTGGATGGGAGCAGCTCCAACAACACTCAAAGAAGCTCGACACCATCCAGGACAAAGCAATCTGCTTGATTGGCACCCCATCTACAATCATTCACTCCCTCCACCACTGATGCACAGTGGCAGCAGTGTGAACCATCTACAAGATGCACTGCAGCAATGCACCAAGGCTCCTTAGACAGCACCTTCCAAACCCGTGACCTCTACCAAGTAGAAGGACAAGGGCAGAAAATGCATGGGAACACCACCACCTGCAAGTTCTCCTCCAAGTCACACACCATTCTGACTTGGAACTATATCACCGTTCTTTCACTGTCGCTGGGTCAAAATCCTGGAACTCCCTTCCTAACTGCACTGTGGGTGTACCTACCTCACATGGACTGCAGCGGATCAAGAAGGCAGCTCACCAACACCTTCTCAAGGGCAATTAGGGTTGGGCAATAAATGCTGGCCTGGCCAGTGACGCCCACATCCTATGAATGAATAAAAAAAAATGGGCCAAGGCAGGAGCATCCAGACTCCTCGGTTAATCTGTTACAGGAGACATAGCTTCTTGATCCTTCTCCTGAATAAAGTCATGAGGAAGGATTGAAGGAGAAGGTAAGGACTCTGAAAGCACTTCACAGCCAATGATGTACTTTGGAAGTTAAGTGATTGTCGAAATGTAGGAATTTGCACACGGCGATGCAGAATGGTCAAACCGCACCTTGAGCTCTGCTTTCAATTCTGGGGAAGTCAAGCCCCGGAAGCAGCTCAGGGAAGAGCCATGAGGCTGATCCCTAATGTCCAAGATTGAGTTACAAGAAGGAATGTCCCTTCAAAGGAGACAACTGAGAAGAGATTTGAAAGGTGTAGGTTGTACCTCCAATGTTGACTTGGGGCGTGTGCCCAGATAATAGTGATAATAGTGCAAAGAGCTATTTCTGTGAAGCTCTTTGAGATGTCCAGAGTGCATGACAAGTGCTGCATAACCTCCGCTTTTATTCTCTTTTGTTAAAGAGATTGAGAGGTGATCATATTAGGTGTTTAAAATATAGAGAATATTCAATAGTGTCAATGCAGAGAAACTATTTCCTCCAATAGGGAATTAGAAACAAGGGGACACATCCTTAAAATTAGAGCTCGGACATCAGGGAGCACTTTTGCACACAAAGGGTAGTGGAAATCTTGAACTCTCTCCCTCAAATGTCTCAGCGCTGGGAAAACTGGAGCTTCCCAGACTGAGATCGGCCAATTGTTGTTGGGTGAGGATATCAAGGGATTTGGAGGAAAGGCGGGGTTGCAGGGTGGGATGAGGGAAACAGGGTTGAGGTCCAGAACAGCCATGATCTAATTGAATGGAGGAGCAGACCTAAGGGGTTGAATGGATTAATCCTGTTCCTATAGTCCCAATGTGATTGGTAATCCCAGTTTCAATGAATTATGAACCAACAGACTCAACATACTTATATTCCTGCCAATGCGATACAATTGGAGCAGCAGGTAAACCAGTGAAAGGTTCAGCGGTAGATGACCTCCTGCTACCAATTCAACACACCTGCGGAACAACATATTTTAAAAACACAGTGGGGAAAAAAAAATTGTTTGGCGAGCATGAGAGCTAAAAATGTACTTTAATTTCAATGGCACAGATGCTCACCGAAACAGGAAATAACCTGGCTGTTATCAAAATGGACATCCTGCATGTGGAGAGTAAAGGTAAGTTGTGTAAGTCCGTGGTTCTCAAGCTGGGGTCTGCCAACCCCTGGGGCTCCGTAAAGACTTTCTAGCAGCTCTGCAAAATAATCTCTTTAGCGACTTGCAGAGAGAGAAAAGCACAATGGGGAAAAGTGAAGGAAGAAAGTAAAGGCAAGCTGCCTGCTTTGTGTAAATTAACAGTGGTTAGTGTTAGTCCTGCATGAGTAGCTGACGAAATGTCCACTCCCAAATACTCACCGTCCTTCGTGGCGATGGGCTCCTCTGCTGCCATGATTTTCAGCGGAGAGTCTCGCATTTGCTTTCAGCAGGCGGGGAGGTGGGAGGCCAGCTGCTGCTGTGATACGCAGGTGAATTCAACTCTGACTCATGCAAGCGAGCAAATGCCATTATAATGCTGCCTGGCTTACTACGCACTTCCAACATTTTCTGTTTCTATTAATCGCTTGTCGGTTTGATTCTTGTAATCATGGCAAATCTGTCAGTTTGACTCACTTGAACCTTCCACCATGTTCCAACGATCCTTGAATGATAAAATAACGCTGAGAAACTGGGCTGGGTTTGCACAGGTCTGGGAAATATTCCCAAGAATGTCACAGTCGATGAAAACCCTGTAATAGATTTGGAGGAAAGGAAACTTGTATCCTTATGAGAAATTATTTTGTTCAAAAATAGAATCGTCACTTACTTTGAGCCTGTCAAAAAATCTAAACAGAGCGAGACTGCTGTTAATACTGATTTGGCCACATTGTATATTGGATGTGATCTGTGAACTGATTAGGTGGACATGGCATTAACAGACATTCTTTACTGGAATGTTAGTGGAGTTACACGTATCCTTTTATCCCTGATTTGTCTGGTCTGTCTCATCACTGTCCACATTGGCAAAGTCGTCCTCAAATTGTGACTCTAATTAGCACCTCCTTTCTTAATAATATGCTTTAATAATGCTTTTAATATATTAAAGTATACCAGCAGCACGTTTGCATTACATGGTATTATCATTGAGACAGGGGGTGTCTATAATTCCTGGTCCATTTGAAAAGGGTTCCTGCAACCAAAAAAGTTTTGAGAACTATTTATATAAAGCACCAATAAATGGTACATCACAAGCAGCAAATGTTGTACAACACTGCTAACTAAATGGTCAAAGTGTAAATAATACACTTATTTTCTCCTCAGTTGCACAAATAGTCAGCGAAATGAGAAATTTGCAAGCTGGGTTCAGAATAGAATTCTCTCAGATGAGAAATGACAGTAAGTGTGGACATTAATCAGAAATATGTTCACATCCACCTCCCAAATAGCAATCTCTACATCTTCAGAAGGTCAGGTGCTTCTCTATATAGTCATCCTGAGATATTTGTGTGAATTGGCACTTGCGCAATATTGGATTAGATAAGGGAACATGGACTCACTCACTGAGAATATTTTCACAAATTCAGCAAAAGCACATAATGAGTGCTTGGGCTTAGGATTCAACTCCAATCCCAATGGTCAGAAGTCAAACACCGTTAGTGCATAGAGTGGCTGTAAGCTGTGGCAGCAATATTACACAGGATTAGGGAATACTGTGTATATGGGGAATGGCTACAGGAGTGGAGGGGATATTGTGTATATAGAGAATGGGTACTGGAATGGTGGAGAATGGGTATAGGATTGGGGGGGATACTGTGTACATGGGGAATGGGTACAGGATTGGGGGGATACTGTGTACATGGGGAATGGATACAGGATTGGGGGCTACTCTGTATATGGGGAATGGGTACAGGATTGGGGGATACTGTGTAAATGGGGAATGGGTGCAGGATTGGGGGATACTGTATATGGAGAATGGGTGCAGGTGTATATGGGTAAGGGTGCAGGATTCCATGATACTGTTTATATGGGGAATGGGTACAGGATTTGGGACACTGTACATTGGGAAAGATATAGCATTCTTGGAGGACAGTGTAAAACAATCTCCAGTCCACTGGACCGAACAGTATTTCTTCTTCCAGACCTTGCTATTGCCTTAGTGCCCCACACTGCCACACTGAACAGCTCCCTGCTGTTGCCCCATCGTGTACTGCATCAGGCACGTTTGGTCAATGTAGATTGAACAAGAAGGAATCGAATCCATTGTGATGATATGGTTCTCAGACCAGGATTTTATTGACTTTCTTTGAGTTGATCTCAAACGGGTGGCGCCGTTGTCCTTTTTATGAATGAATATGACTGTGATCACTGCTGAGGTGTCTGGCAGTTTGATCCCCTCAAAGTGGGCGTGTA
The DNA here is from genome assembly GCF_036365525.1 of Heterodontus francisci. NCBI lineage: Eukaryota > Metazoa > Chordata > Chondrichthyes > Heterodontiformes > Heterodontidae > Heterodontus > Heterodontus francisci. The sequence goes on from NC_090413.1 coordinate 9,392,218, forward strand.
TCGGATGAAATATTCCATCACCTTTTACAACGTGATGCAATACTGATTGTACAGAGAAAGGTGGATGGTCCACAATAGTAGCCTGTTGCAGGGATTGGTGGAAACCCAGTGCTATCGGGACCACACTTTGCTGCCAGTGAGCTAAGCTGTTGTTTCCATTGCAGCTGTCCAGATGTTCAATGAAATACACAATGCAAGGACTCACTTCAAGATGAAGAATAACAGTAAGTGTGAAGTTTCAATCCAGAAGATCCTCATCAGCTAGACAGCTCCCTATATATTCAGGTTCTTGTCCGCAGGAAACAATCTAACATAAAACTGTATGAGAGGAATATTGAACTGATGATCATGTTTCATCATTGAACAATATTCTGATAATTGATATTATGTAACGGATTCTTCCATCACCCTGTCAGGGTACTATGGGATAATCTTTCTTCCCTTTGCTGCTGAATTATTATGGGGTGTAGGATAATTATAAGCAGCATATAGCCAATCAGAGCCTTTACTTCGGTATGAGGTACTGCAGAGAAGGTACTGCCCTCTCTATATATGTATCATTAGAAGTAAAGAATACACATTGCTGCTTCATCCCAATCTTCTGATTTTTGAGGATTAATTCTTCTCTCAATGCAACCCATAAACATAACACTCTCGTTGGACCCTTCTATGAATCTGTCATCTGGTTTAACATTGTAGATGTTCATCTTTCTTCATTGGTTCAATCCAGGATTGCCTCATGACAACATAAGAAATAGGAGCAGGAGTAGACTATTCAGTCTATCGAGCCTGCTCTGCCATTCAATACGATCATGGCTGATCTTGAGCTTCAACTCCACTTTCCTGCCCACTCCCCATATCCCTGGATTCCCTGAGAGACCCAAAATCTGTCTATCTCAGCCTTAAATGTATTCAACGATGGAGCATCCACAACCCTCTGGGGTAGAGCATTCCAAAGATTCACAACCCTCTGAGTGAAGAAATTTCTCCTCATCTCAGTCCTAAATGATCAGCTCATTGTCCTGAAACTGTGCCCCCGTGTTCTAGATTCCCCATCCAGGGGAAACAATGTCTACCCTGTCAAACCCCTTCATAATCTTCAGTATTTCAATGAGATCACCTCTCATTTTCTAAACTCCAGAAAATATAGACCCAATTTAGTCAGCCTCTCTCATCATAGGACAACCCTCTCATCCCAGGGACCAATCTAGTGAACCTTTGCTGTATCGCCCGCCGCCAATGCAAATATATCTTCCCTTAAATATGGAGACCAAAATTGCACATGGTATTCCAGGTGTGGTCTCACCAAAGCCCCATCCAACTGTAGCAAGACTTCTTTATTTATGTACTCCCACCCCCTTGCAATAAAGCCCAACGTGCCATTTGCCTTTCTAACTGCTTGCTGTACCTACATGTTAACTTTTTGTGTTCCTTGTACAAGCACATGCAAGTCACTCTGACCATCAATACTTACAAGTTTCACGCCTTTTAAAAAATATTCTGCTTTTCTATTCTTACAACCAAAGTGAACAACCTCACACTTCCCCATATTATACTCTATCTACCACCATGTTGCCCACTCCCTTAGCCTGTCTATATCTCTTTGCAGCATCTTTGTGTCCTCCTCACAGCTTGTATTTCCACCTAGCTTTGTATCGTCAGCAAACTTAGATACATTACTCTCCGTCTCTTCATCTAAGTCATTAATGTAGATTATAAATAGCTGAAGCCCCAGCACAAAACCTTGCAGCACTCTACTAGTCACACCTGCCAACTTGAAAATGCCCCATTTATCCCTATTCTCTGCTTCCTGTCCATTAATGAATCCTCTACCCATGCTAATATATCACTCCCATGTCCTATTCTTGTGTATTAACCTTTTGTGTGACACCTTATTGCATGCCTTCTGAAAATCCAAGTATACTATATCTACTGGTTCCCCTTTATCCACCCTACTAGTTACATCCCCAAAAAAACTCAAATTTGTCAAACAGGATTTCCATTTTGTAAAACCATGTTGACTTGTTCTATGTGCATTGTTAAGGCTTCCTTAATAATATATTCCAGCACTTTCCCGAAGACTGATGTCAAGCTAACTGGCCTGTAGTTTCCTGTTTTCTCTTTCTCTCCTATCTTGAATGGAATTTGCTAACTTCCAATTTGCTGGGACCATTCCAGAATCTCGGGAATTTTGGAAAATCATAGCTAGTGCATCCACTGTCTCTGCAGCTATCTCTTTTAGAACCTAAGATGTAGGCTATCAGGTCCTGGGGATTTGTCAGATTTTAGTCCCTTGAGTTTCTCCAGTACTTTTTCCTCTGCTAATTACCTTAATGTACCTTATTAGCTCAAGGTTATTCTCTATTTCTGGTATGCAACTTGTGTCTTCTACTGTGAAGAAGGACACAAAATATTTGTTCAATGCTTCTGCCATTTCCTCATTCCCCATGATAATTTCTACTGTCTCTGCTTCTAAGGGACCAACATTTACTTTAGTTACTGTCTTCCTTTTGATAAACTTATAAAAGCTCTTACAATCTGTTTTTATATTCTTTACTAGTTTACTCCCATGTTCTATTTTTTCCCTTTTTATCAACATTTTTGGTGGCCCTTTGCTAGTTTCTAAAACACTCCTAATCGTCAGACTTACTACTGTTCTTTACAACATTATAAGTCTCTTCTTTTAATCTAATACTATCCTTAGCCTCCTTCGTAACCCACAGGTGGATCTTTCTCACTAATTCTTTAGCTTTCAATTGAATTTTTTTGTTGAGCATTTTGGATTGTTTCTTTAAATGTTTCCCATTGTTTATTTACCGCCCTACCGTTTTGGTCTAGTCTATTTACCCAATCGACCTTAGCCAGCTCTCCCCTCATACCTATGTAATTTGCTTTGTTTATGTTTAAGATTCTTGTTTGTGATTGGAGTATGTTGTTTTCAAACTTCATATGGAATTCAGTTGCATTATGATCACTATTTCCCAGTGGATCTTTGACAATGACATTACTAATTAACCCTGCCTCATTGCACAATACTAGTTTTAAAATATCTTTATGCCTAGTCGGTTTCACAACATATTGCTCCAGGAAACTGTCACAAAAGCATTCTATAAACTCCTCTTCCAGACCACCTTTGCCAATTTGATTGGTGCCGTCTATATGGAGATTATAGTCCCTCACAATTATGACATTGCCCTTGTTACGATCTCCAATAATTTCTTCTTTAATGCTCTGTTGAATGATAAACTACAGTTAGGGGGCCTATAAACTACTCCAAACAGCAATTTTTGACCCTTGCTGTTCCTAATCTCCACCCATACTGATTCTACTTCCTAATTTCCTGAGCCAAGATCTTTCTCACTAATGTCCATACGCCATCCTTTGCTATCCAGGTTACTCCACCTTCTCTTCCATTCTACCTGTCTTTTTTTGAAATGTAGTGCACCCTGGAATATTTATTTCCCAACCTTGCTCACCTTATAACCATGAGTGGAATCTTAAGGGTGCTGCGATGTTCCTGACAGCGGGACCGGAAGTTATCGTAACTTCTGCTCCTGCCGCAAATCCTGTTTCCCATACCATTTTGTATGTAAATTAGCCATGCGACAACAGGCACGGGGAATGTGTGGGGTCATGCGGCGTGGGTGGCCTTTCATTGGTGGAACCCACCATCACTGCCTCAAGCACCATGATATAAAACATTCTGTGCTTGTTGCCTCAAGGAGCAGCAGCCTTCTTTTCATGTAAATTTTCAGAATAACTTAGTTGAAGCTTTCACTTAACTCAAAATATTTTTGCCTCCTTTTATTTTGTGAAACTCACCACCAATTTGATATCATTTATTTTCCCTACAACCTGGTAGCCAGCAGTCAATGTCCTGCCCCACAGTTCAGGGATGCCTCCCTGCAGGTTACTTATGAACATATGAATTAGGTGCAGGAGTAGGCCACTCAGCCCTTCGAGACAGCTCTGCCATTCAATAAGTTCATAGCTGAACAGATTACTCCACATTACCACCTACCCCCAATAACCTTTCACCACCTTGCTTTTCAAAAATCTATCTACCTCTACCTTAAAAATATTCAAAGACTCTGCTTCCACCACCTTTTGAGGAAGAGAATTCCAAAGACTCACGACCCTCTGAGAGAAAAAAATTTCTCCTCATCTCTGTCTTAAATTGGCGACCCCTTATTTTCAAACAGTGACTCCTAGTTCGAGATTCTCCCACAAGGGAAAACATCCTTTCCACATCCACCCTGTCAAGACCCCTTAGGATCTTGTATGTTTCAATCAAGTCGCCTCTTACTCTTCTAAATTCCAGCAGATACAAGCCTAGCCTGTTCAATCTTTCCTCGTAAGACAGCCCACCCATTCCAGCTATTAGTCTAGTAAACCTTCTCTGTACTGCCTCCAAAACATTTACATCTTTCCTTAAATAAGGAGACCAATACTGTATACAGTACTCCAGATGCGGTCTCTCCAATGCCCTGTATCGATGAAGCATAACCTCCTTACTTTTGTATTCAATTTCCCTCGCGATAAACGATAATATTCTATTAGCTTTCCTAATTACATGCTGTACCTGCATACTAACCTTTTGCGATTCATGCACAAGGACACCCAGATCCCTCTGCATCTCAGAGCTCCGCAATCTCTCGCCACTTAGATAATATGCATTTTTATTCTTGCTGCCAAAGTGGACAATTTCCCACATTATACTCTATTTGCCAAGTCTTTGCCCACTCACTTAACCTATCTATATCTCTTTGTAGCACCCTTACGTTCTCTTCACAAGTTACTTTCCTACCTATCTATGTGTCATCAGCAAATTTAGCAACCATACCTTCAGTCCCTTCAACTAAGTCATTTATATGAATTGTAAAAGGTTGAGGCCCCAGCACAGATCCCTGTGGCACACCACTCGTTACATCTTGCCAACCAGAAAATGACCCATTTATGCCTACTCTCTGTTTCCTGTTAGCTAGCCAATCTTCTATCCATGCCAATATGTTACCCCCTACACTTTGAGCTTTTACTTTCTGCAATAACCGTAGATGTGGCACCTTAACAAATGCCTTCTGAAAATTTATGTACAATACATCCATTGGTTCCCCTTTATCCACAGTACATGTAACTCCCTCAAAGAACTCCAATAAATTGGTTAAACATGATTTCCCTTCCATAAAACTGTGTTGACTCTGCCTGATTACCTTGAATTTTTCTAAATGCCCTGCTATAATATCTTTAATAATAGCTTCTAACATTTTCCCTAAGACAGATGTTACGTTAACTGGCCTGTAGTTTCCTGCTCTCTGTCTCCCTCCATTTTTGAATAAAGGAGTTACATTCATTATTTTCCAATCAAATGGAATCTTCCCCGAATCGAGGGAATTTTGGAAAATTAAAACTAATGCATTAACAATCTCACTAGCCACTTCTTTTAACACTCTGGGATGAAGTCCATCAGGAACAGGAGACTTGTCAGCTCGCAGCTCCAACAATTTGTTCAGTACCACTGAATCCCTGGTGATTGTCATTTTGAGTTCCTCCCTCCCTTCCATTTCCTGACTTTACAGCTAATACTGGGATGTTACCTGTATCTTCAATAGTGAAGACTGATGCAAAATATCTGTTCAATTCATCTGCCATCTCCTTATTATCCATTATTAATTCCCCAGAATCACTTTCTATCGGACCAATGCTCACTTTGTTAACACTTTTTTATTTTTTAAATATCTAGACACTCTTACTGTCATTTATATTTCTAGTTAGCTTTCTCTAGTAATCTAATTTTACCTTCTTGATCAATCTTTTGGTCATTCTTTGCTGTTTTTTATATTCTGTCCAATCTTCTGACCTGCCTCCATCTTTGCACAATTATAGGCTTTTTCTTTAAGTTTGATGCTTTAATTGCTTTAGTTAACCACGGATGGCAGGTCCCACCTTTTTAGATTTTTTCTTTCTCGTTGAAATGTATCTATTCTATGTATTCTGAAATATCCCCTTAAATGTCTGCCACTGCATCTCTATTGACCTATCCCTGCACCTGATTTGCCAGTTCCCTTTAGCTAGCTCTGCTTTCATGCCCTCATAATTGCCCTTATTTAAGTTTAAAATACTAGTCTTGGACCCACTCTTCTCTCCCTCAAACTGAATGTAAAATTCAATCATATTATGATTGCTACTACCTACCTTAACTATGAGGGCACCTTAACTATGAGGTCATTCATTAATCCTACCTCGTTGCAGAATACCAGGTCTAGTAGAGCCTGCTTTCTGGTTGGCTCCAGAACGTATTTTTCCAAGAAATTATCCCGAAAACATTCTCTGTACTGCTCAGGGTGGAAGAGTCAGTTACTAGGGTACATAGGTTTAAGGTGCGAGGGGCAAAGTTTAGAGGGGATGTGCAAGGCAAGTTCTTTACACAGAGGGCGGCACAGTGGCGCAGTGGTTAGCACCGCAGCCTCACAGCTCCAGGGACCCGGGTTCGATTCCGGGGACTGCCTGTGTGGAGTTTGCAAGTTCTCCCTGTGTCTGCGTGGGTTTTCTCCGGGTGCTCCGGTTTCCTCCCACAAGCCAAAAGACTTGCAGGTTGATAGGTAAATTGGCCATTATAAATTGTCACCAGTATAGGTAGGTGGTAGGGAAATATAGGGACAGGTGGGGATGTTTGTTGGGAATATGGGATTAGTGTAGGATTAGTATAAATGGGTGGTTGATGTTCGGCACAGACTCGGTGGGCCGAAGGGCCTGTTTCAGTGCTGTATCTCTAAGGGTGGTGAGTGCCTGGAACCTGCTGCCAGGGGAGGTGATGGAAGCAGGTACGATAGCGACATTTAAGAGGCATCTTGACAAATACATGAATTTTTTTTTTTATTCATTGGATGTGGGCATCACAGTCCAGGCCAGCATTTATTGCCCATCCCTAATTGCCCTTGAACTGGGCCATTTCGAGGGCATGTAAGAGTCAACCACATTGCTGTGGATCTGGAGTCACATGCAGGCCAGACCAGGTAAGGACAGCAGATTTCCTTCCCTAAAGGACGTTAGTAAACCAGATGGGTTTTTACAACAATCGACAATGGTTTCATGGCCATCATTAGACTAGCTTTAAATTCCAGATTTATTAATTGAATTCAAATTCCACCTTCTGCTGTGGTGGGATTTGAACCCATGTCCCCAGAGCAATATCTGGGTCTCTGGGTTACTAGTCCAGTGACAATACCAGTACGCCACTGCCTCCCCATAGGATGGGAATAGAGGGATACGGTCCCCGGAAGTGCAAAAGGTTTTAGTTTAGACAGGTATCAAGATCAGCGCAGACTTGGAGGGCCGAATGGCCTGTTCCTGTGCTGTACTGTTCTTTGTTTTTTATTCATCTAGGCTACCTCTGCCCATCTTATTTTTCCAGTCTTTATGTAGGTTAAAATCCCCCATAATTATCGTTGTACCTTTCTGACAAGCTGCCATTATTTCTTCCTTTATACACCGTCCTACAGTGTGGTTAATGTTAGGAGGCCTGTACACCACTCTCACAAGTGACTTCTTGTCTTTATGATTTCTCATCTCTACCCAAACTACTTCTACATCCTGATCTCCTAAATTTAGGTCATCCCTTCTATTATGCTAATACTATCATTAATTAACAGAGATATCCCTCCCCTTTTCCGAACTTCCTGTCCTTCCTAAATGCCATGTGCCTTTCAATATCCAGGTCCCAATCTATATCGTCCTGCAGCCATGTCTCTGTCATAACTATCAGATCGTAATTATTTATTTCTATTTGCATTCTCAGTTCTCTGTTTTGTTTCGAATGCTACATGCATTCAGATGCAGAGCCTTTAGTTTTGTTCTTTGTTGTTATTTTTGTGACCTCCAGCCTTATCAGTTGATTTACTCTTAGATGTGTACGCTCTGCCCCTTCCTGTCACGGTCTGTTCATCATTTCCCATATTAATACATTTCTCTCTTGCCTTGTCCCTACTCCTTGATTTACCATATCTTCCCAAATTTGATCCCTTGCCCCCACTATTCAGTTTAAAACCCTTTCTACTTCCCTAGTTATGCGACTCACTAGAACAACAGCCCCAGCACGGTTCAGGTGTAGATCCTCCCAACAGTACAGCCACCACTTTCTCCAGTACTGGTGCTAGTGGCCCACAAACCGGAATCCACTTCTACCACACCGGTCTTTGAGCCATGCATTAATTTATCTAATCTTATTTGTCCCATGCCAATTTGCACGTGGCTCAGGTAACAATCCAGAGATTATTACCTTTGGGGTTCTGCTTCTTAATTTGGTGCCTAGTTCCTCATACTGACTATGCAGAACCTCTTTCCTTGTCCTGCCTATGTCATTGGTATCTACATGGACCATAACAGCTGGATCCTCCGCCTCCCACTGTAAATTCCTCTCCAGCCCTGAGCAGATGTCCCGAACTCTGGCACCGGGCAGGCAACACAGCTGTCTGGACTCTCGCTCTTTGCTGCAGAGAACAGTATCAATCCCCCGAACTGTGCTGTCCCCTACTACCACTACATTCCTTTTTTCTCCCTCCACTCGAATGGCTTCCTGTGCCATGGTCAGGTTGCTCATCCACCCTGCAGGTTCTCCTCCAGGAGATCAGGAAAGGCGGGAGGTCCTCTTCTCTGCGAATAGAATCAGAAGACCCTCCCTCCTCACCAAGGTGGCTTGGATGGAGGTAGCGGAGGAGGTCTCGAAACGTGGGGTAACTCTTATGTTACGACCAGGTGAGAAAGGTGTCTAGGGGTCCCTTTTTGTCTTCACCTGGTCTTATTGTAATAGGGTTTAATTTTAAATACTGTTTTGAGCTCCCCCTTGGTGAATCCTTGTTCACCACTTTCCAATTATAATGCAAAGAAATGAGCAAAACAGGCTTTCTTACGTTTAAAGAAGAAAAGTGAAATTTATTAAAATTTAAACTTGAACTCTAATACGGTTAACGCCTATGGATATACGACATGCCCATGCTGGCATGCACGTGGGATACACACATGCAAATAGGGACAGAAAAGAGCAGAAGAAAAATAAAGTAGAGAGGTTTGAGGCAATATCAGAAGATTTTCTTGTTTACTGTGCTTCGAGCTCACTGTAGTCTTTTTCTAAGTAGTCTTGCTTTTCGTTGGGGCCCAGTATTCTTCTTAAACCTTGTTCACTGTAGGAGACTTTTCTCTCTTGGGGTTCATGCGTCTTCAATGGATCTCCAGTTGCGTGAGAAAGAGATGGGAGCAGTCCAGGAGCGAACAGCTTTCTGAGTTTTTCTCTGTGGTAAGTTCAAATTCAAAACTCCAACAGTCAGTTAGTCATGTGACTAAACTGGTCTGACCATGTCTGACCAGTTAACTTGGAATACTTCAACATCTGATAATCAAAAGTCCATTGTGGATTAAATTGGAGCAGGGAGTGGCCCCTTTGTCCATTCCCTGTTACTATGCAAATGTCAATCAGGGGCTTGGCAATTCCTTGTGATAGGCCCTCTTTTCTTCCCAGTCACAATTTTAAGTTTTAATGTTCATGTGGTGAAATAATGTGTGTCTCAGTCTTGGCAGGGGTGGGGGCCTGCATGACACTTAGAACATGGATGCAGTGCCTCAAGCACATCAATGGCTTACTCATATCAGCAAGGGTAAGTGGCCTGGTCGAGGCTGCTCTTCCATGGCTAGGTGTCTTTAAGGCAGAGGGTACGCAAGGAATGCAGTCGAATGCGTGAGCAGCCTTGGTGCCATCTACTAAATGATGAAGATTGGCATTGTTTATGTGATTGGATGTGTTGTGCGAAAGCCAGTGCCGAATCAGTGATGTTGATGCATGCATGCAACAGTTGTGATGCATCATTTGTCATTGTCATTAAATCTTCACTCTTTGCAGGAGAAACGAAGCCACAACCAGTGCAAGCATGCTCAGACAGGAGGAAGGATCCCTCACATCAGGCTGCTGACCATGGCTGAGGAGGAGGTGTCAGAGATCGTGAGAGAGTAGGGAGGCAGGGCAATTGTAGATGGCAAGGCAGGACCCACAGGATGCAAGGATGAAGTGTCATCTCTGCTCTTGCAGCCATATGTGGAAACTGAAGAGAATTGTGTGAACTCATGTGAAGTACATGATAAATGTACCTTTGTTGGTGTCTCCTGTGCAGGTGTCCACACGCGGGTAGCAGAAAGCCGTGTGGCCCAAGAATCCTCCTCTGGAGAGGAAGAAGTACTCAATGCGCCAGAGGGTGCATCGTCACCTGCCTCTTCTTCCATTCCCGCCAGTGCAGATAAACCCCACATGGACCGTGTGGATGTGAGATTAGAATCTGGGTCACAATCTGATGGTCAGGACACAGACAGGTCCCAGCAGCTGAGGGAGCATGTGCCAGCTGGGTCCCCTGACAATCGGAGGACTGCTGGGAACAAGGTCCCTGCTTAACCCCACACTCATGATGATCCTCTGTTTGTTGCTATGAGAAGTCGCTATGGGAACTACGTAGGAGCTGACTGAGGTCATGCGTGGCTTTGCGTGTGTCATGGAGGAGTCCATGCAAGACATGATGTCTGCCATGTCCCAGGCATATGAGAGTATGGCTTCCTCAGTCGAGAGTCTGGCAAGCCCTGTGACTAATCTAGTTGACCACTCAAGTCATATGCATTCTGCCGTGGGTTCCATTGCTGTTGCCCTGGGCTTCATAGCAGTTTCTGTGGTCTCCATGCTGCAGACTCAAAGCAAGAGGGGGATGAGGAACCTGGACCTCCCTCCAGGTGTTCCTTCACCTCAAGGAGACAGGAAGGTGCCATTGTGCACACAGATGGAGGAGGAGCGTGAGCCAGCTTCCCGGGGGCCTTCCTCTCAGGACACCCCCAGGGTAAGCGGCGTCTCGTCCTCCCTCCCCACCCCCCCGAAATTGACCCCCTTACCTCAGTAAGCGAGCACATGGGGGATACTCAAGCACCATTACAGCAAACCCCAGTAGGATGCAGCCATCAAGGCTCCATTCCTTCAGAGGTGTCTGCCACATTCACCCACAGCAACGGGGCAGCACACTGAGCTTACTGCCTCCACCTCAGCTGCTAAAGTTGGAGTAGCCCCTAGATGTAGTGGCAGGAAAAGGAAATTGAAACAGTTTTGAGCACGAAGGTGGCACGGGTGCTGTAGAAATGTTAGTGAATGCAAAGATGTATTAAAACATTTTTATTTCTTGCAAGAGTTGATCCACTCTCAGTAATGTTTTGCTTGGTTACAGATGGATATCAAGAAGTTTTCTGGAGGCCTGTGGCATGTTTGCAAAGCATCTCAGGAAATGTCCAGTGTCCACATCTCATTGAAATTTTATCCTTCAGTCTTCATCGATGGCTGCTTTCTTATTGATGATTGATATTTTTTTTGCAATCCTGTCATGCCTTACCTTTGTTTTCTGCTCTCATAACTTAACTCTGCTTGCAGTGGTGTGTAGTTACATTGATCGTAGCCCATGGATGGTTTCAAATGCCAATCACAGGTAAGTGTATCCACGCTTCCTTAAGATTGCAGGGATGAATAAGACTTCATGTAGAAGGGAATTTCTGTGGGGAATTATGTTTCTCCTCCCAATGTTCCTTGATGATGTGGCTTATTGTTGGCTGAAAGGTACATAAATGAAGTTCTCCCCGAGTCCCTGGCATGTCTCTTCATCGCCCCTCATATTGATGATGGCATCATTGTTATTGCTGTCCTCGTTCTCACCCTCTTCCTAGTCATCCTCATCTGAGGAGGACTGGGGTTCCTCCTGTTCCTCTACCTGCAGAATGTTGCCTCGTCTAATAGCAAGGTTGTGCAAGGCACAGTGGACAATGATTACTCGTAATACTCTCTCTGGCGTGTACTGAAGAACCCCTCCAGACCAATCAAGGCAATGGAATGGCATTTTCAGCAGACCAATGGTGTGTTCAATGATGGCTCTGGTGGATGCGTGAGCAACGTTGCACCTCTCGTCAGCAATGCTTTGGGAATGATGTACAGGTGTCGTCAACCATGTACAAAGTGGGTAACTTTTGTCACCCGGGATCCATCCCTCCACTTCGGCTGGTTCCTCAAAAACTGCTGGCAGCTGGGAGTTCCATAAATGTATGAGTCATGACAGCTCCCTAGGAAACGTACGCAAACATGCATGATTCTTCTCCTGTGGTCTCATGTTTAATGAGTGGATGCCTTTATGATTAACCAAGACAGCTGGCTGCTTCCAGGGAGCTCCGATGGCCAATTTCCAGCAATTGCCTGATGTCAGTACTTATACTCAGTCAGACCACCTCCATCCAGTTGCAGCTTGAATATGTCCCACAGTTCTGAATGACTAGATCAGATACACTATTCCAGCACCGGGACAGTATTCCAGCAGCTCAGCTTCCATGCATCCTCAGACTAACACTGGGAAATACTGCACAACATGCAGCAAAAACTCCTGCTCACCAACTTAAGCGTGGATTTGTTAAAGGCAAATCATGTTTGAGTTTTTTGATGAGGTAACAGAGAGGGTTGATGAGGATAATGCGGTTGATGTGGTGTTGATGGACTTTCAAAAGGCATTTGATAAAGTGACACATAACAGGCTTGTCAGCAAAGTTGAAGCCCATGGAATAAAAGAGACAGTGGCAGCAGGGAAATGAAATTGGCTGAGTGACAGGAAACTGAGAGTAGTGGTGAACAGTTGTTTATCAGACTGGGGTATACAGTGTGGTTCCCCAGGGGTTGGTACTAGGACCATTGCTTTTCTTGATCTGTAATAATGACCTAGACTTGGGTGTACAGGGCACTATATCAAAATTTGCAAATCACACTAAACTTGGAAGTATTGTGAACTGTGAGGAGGATAGTGATAGACTTCAAGAGGATACAGGCTGGTGGAATGGGCAGACACGTGGCAGATGAAATTTAATGCGGAGAAGTGTGAAGTGGTACATTTTGGGAGGAAGAATGAGGAGAGGCAATGTAGAGTAAAGGATACAATTCTAAACTGGGTGCAGGAACAGAGAGACCTGGGAGTATGTGCACACAAATCATTGAAGGTGGCAGGGCAGGTTGAGAAAGTGATTAAAAAGGCATACAAAATCCTGGGCTTTTTCAATAGAGGCAAAGACTACAAAAGCAAGGATGTTATGATGAACCTTAATAAAACATTGGTTCAACCTCAACTGGTGTATTGTATCAAATTCCAGGCACTGAATGTTATGAAGAATGTGAAGGCTTTAGAAAGGGTGCAGAAAAGATTTACAAGAATGATTCCAGGGATAAGGACCTGCAGTCAAACATTTCAAAGAGCGTTTTTGTCAAACTATGTTAAACTGACCTGTTTCTCCCTTTCAGTTACACAGATGTTCACTGAACTACGAACCTCACAAACTCGTATCCAGACGGAACTGATGTCCACAGAGAATAAATGAGTTACAAACAATCAAAATGATCTTCTTCTGCTTCTTCCAGTTTCCCTGTCCTGTTTTCTAATTCCTTTGTTTTGTAGGAATTAACCAAATAATTAAAATGTATTTATCATAGGTCAGATGAATTTACTAGACGACAATCTATAATTTGAATGAGATGTTAAACCAATGCCTGTCTGCACTTTCCGGTGAGTGTAAAAAATCCCGATTCATTATTTGAAGAAGAGCACTTCTCTGTGATTTCCCTCAACCAATGCCAGTAAAAACAGAATATCGGGTCATTTGTCTTGTTTCTGTGTGGGATCTTGCTGTGCGTAAACTGGCTGCCATGTTTCCCTACATTACTACAGTAGCTATATTTCAAAAAGTAATTCATCGGCTGTGAAGCACTTTGGGACATCCTAGAGACAGGACAGCCTCTATATAAATGCAAGTTTGTTGTTTTATTTGCTCCTTAACCAGCTGCTGTGGATGATGGGCTGATGTCATTGCTGCAATTTTATTGAGAACTGATCTTCAGTTGATCACTGTGAATTCTGTGCAGTCCTGGCCCAGTCTGGAACCACTACGCCCTCAGCCTTACATCCACCCACATGCCAACGGATTGACCTTGTCTGGTACTGTGAGGTCGGCTCATTTCAATGTTTAAATGTTGCTCATTGCCTGTACACACAGGAGGTTAAGGTTCGGGAGTTTTGAGGTGGCAAGGGGGACAGTGTACATGTAAAATAGGCCCTTCAAGGACTAACAGTCCAATGTAGATGAATATGGTGGCCAATAGCATGACGGTATATGGATGTTGTCTATGTAAACTTCCAGAAGGCATTTGATAAAGTTCCGCACTAGAGATTGTTAGCAAAAGTGGAATTGGAAGTAACCTTGTGACATGGTTAGAAATTGGTTAGGAGTTTTGAGACAGAGTAAGGGTAAAGTCTCTGTCCTCTGATTAGCAGATGTGACATGGTGTTCCTCAGCAATGTGTACTGGGACCTCAGCTTTCAATGACTTGGTTGAATGAATATAGATTTGTAGATCCAAGTTTGCTGACTACACTATGTTAGGAGGCACTGTAAGTTTTGTGGATGGGAGCAGCAAGTTACAAGGTGCAGGATAGATTAAATGATGGAACTACTGGTTTTGACCAATGGGGGAAGGTGTGAGGTCATCCATTTTGGATTTAAGAAAGACAAAGTAGAATATTTTCTTAATAATGAGAAACTAGGAGCTGTGGAAGAGCAGAGGGGTTTAGGTATCCGTGTATAGAAAGCATTAAAAGCTAGTGGATAGGTACAAAAAGAAATCAAAAAGTCTAATGAAATGTTGACCTTTATCGCAAGGGACTGGAATACAAAAGTGGTTAGGGAAATCCAATTGAGGTGTTTAAAATGAAAAAGGGATTTGTTAGGGTAAATAGCGGGAAACTATTCCTCTGGGAAAATCCAGGACAAGGAAGCACAAACTTGAAATTAGAGCAAGGCCATTCAGGAGGAAATTCAGGGAGACACTTTTTCACACAAAGCTGGAATTCTCACCCCCAAAGGACTGACAGTGCTGGGTTAATTGGAACTTTCAAGACTGAGATGGATAAAGTTTTGTTGGATAAGGATATCAATGGATATGGAGGTAAAGCAGGTAAATAGCAGAGTTACAGATCAGCCATGATCAATCTGATTGGCAGAACAGGTTTGAAGGGCTGAATGGCCTCCTCCAGTTAATGTGTCCTGCAATGAAACTTAAGGGTCACCCAGGAACAGGGAAAAAATTTCCCCACAGCCCTCCCTCATATGGTCACTGCAGCAGGTGATGTATCCTTTATCAGACACAAGGTCCTTGGCCATCATTAGCTGGCCTCATTTTCCACGGCACTTCCGGAAAGGGAGCTCATATTGTCAGCCCTTCTGCCTTGTACAGCAGCCAGTCAAAGTCAATCTGGAAAGGAGAGAGAAATGATCTAGTGAAATAAGACCTGACCTGTTCCTACTTTCAGCTCTCAGGATGCCCGAGGATTCAAGAAATCCGCGGGCTGATTTCAGAACCAAGGTTCCACAGATGAAGAATAACGGGAAGTGTTAAATAACAAGCAGGAAGCTGCTAGTTTGACTAAACCAGACTCTGTACGTTCAAACAAGGCCGGAGTCAAACCTGAAAAACATATGTTTGGTTTAGGAGGAGGACATTCAGCCCCTTGAGTCTGTCCCACAATTCAGTTAGATCATGGCTGATCTTTATCTTAACTCCATCTACCCACCTTGGTTCTATATCTCTTAATACCCTTGCCAGACAAAAATCTGTCCATCTCAGTTTTGAAATATTCAATTGATCTCCCCTCGTCTCAACAGCTTTTTAGGAGACTGAGTTCCAGATTCTCACTACCCTTTTTGTGAAGAAGTGTTTCCTGACATCACCCCTTGTAAATACAGGACAGACAGAGAAAGACCAACCTGTCAACTCTGTCCCATTCCACCACATTGCACCAAAGTAGCATGATCCCTCCGCATTCCCCCACCTACCCACAGCTATGTAATCTCCTGAGGGAGGTAAATAACCAGGTTAAAATAAAAGCCCAGGACAGTTAAGGGAAAAAAAATACATCTTGGGAAATTCCTTTCTGATGCTCAAAGTCGACCAAAATTGCAGTCCAGGAGATAACCAAAAGCAGAAGGCACATCATCGAGCATCCTACTGCCCTTGTGTTTACAGGGCCAGGCAATCCCACCTCAAGCTCGCCAAAGAAATCTACCCTCAAAATATGATTCCCAAAGCAGGGCCTAGCATCATTGGAGACTCCTGCGGTCAAGCTTAGAAACAATTTTCAAAGCATGGACCTTTCTATCAGTGGTTGTTAAGTTTAGCTACTGCTTTGAACATCTGTGCTACTGGATCCTTCCAAGAAACAGCAAAACATCCAGCATTGTGAACATGATTACCCTTGTCCAACTCCACTATCACAAACTAGAAGCTCCCCCATTCACCCTCCATGTAAATGTTCTTCTCAACCTTCCCATATTTCTCCCCAGCTCAATTACCTCACTCTATGAAGGTCACTATCTGTTCCAATAATCCTCTCTCCTCCCAGTTCCTAACCATTCAATTTCACCTCCTCGCCTCCATGCTTGACAAGAACATTGTGTCTCTCAATCAGCATTGTCCCCACCCCTTAAATTAATCACAACCTAAGACCAAAAAAAATGACCCCTTGGCTATAGTTTGATACAAAGCACATGGTCACCTGTGACACACACATCTGGAAGTATAGCAATGGGCAAAACACGTTGTACTGAGATGAGAACTAATTCCTTTTTCCATTTCAGTTGCACGGAAGTTGAGTGAAATAAGAACCTCACAGACTGATTTCAAGATGGAACTTAACAGTTAACAGTGTGAACCATCACCTTGTCTCCCGCTCCAGTGGTTCTCTGTTTTACAGAAGGTTGGGTCAAACCAATCTCCAGCCTGATGTAATCTTGTGCAAATGATTGGTCAAACTGAACCACTGATCCCAGCCCCACTGGATGGGTTCATGGAGGAGTCCAGCTGCTTCTCATCTTCTTCAGGGTATGATATATCCTAAAGGAGACTGACTGGGAGGTCGCATGCTTTTGGACAAGGCTGTTACAGGATGATATAGCTGTACTATTCGTTCCCCTGAATTAGAACATACAAGCACATGGAAGGAAAAAAAATATTCCGCTCTCAAACAATTCTTTCTGTTCTGTCTTAAACTTTGCAACAGATTTGATGGATAAAATTTAATTCCACACTAAAACCATATCAGAAGAATTACAGACCACACATATTGATAAATAGATTGGGAAACATATCTTCCACAATTAAGCAATAATTCAGAGTTTTGCTGGATTTTGTAACAGACTTCTTCACAGTCAAGGCTGGCCTTTGTTTGTACAGCCCACCTTCTTGCTCCACATAATCCCATCCCTCTTTGGTGCTGAATTGCGCTGGGTCAGGAAATTAATATAATAGGAATGATGGGTTTGATGTAAAGTATTAAGGAGAGCAAAGAGTCATCGTTTCAGATGCACTACACTGCCTTTGACAATGTGCATTTTACACATTGCAAGCACATCACCCGAACCTCACATTCTAACAACTGGCTAATTCTGAGACACAGTCCATAAGCATTATAACCTATCAGACCCATACTCACGCACCCACATGCAGCTTACTCAACTGTGCAGGTCATTACCACTCACTGCATAAAAAGGTTCTTCCTCACATTGCCCCTGCATTCCTTGCCCAAAACCTTCAATCTGCATCCCCTAATCCTTGTACCATCAGTTAATGGGAATAGATAGCCTTGATAAACTTATCTAAACCTGCCATAATCTTGTACACCTCTATCAAATCAACCTTCAATCTCTTTTGTTCCAAGGAGAACAACCCCAGCTTTTCCAACCTAACCTTGTAAGTAAAAGCCCCACCCCCATCCCTGGAACCATTCTGGTAAATCTCTTCTGCACCCTCTCAAGGACCCTCACATCCATCCTAAAGTGTGCTGACCAGAACTGGATGAAATACTCTAGTTGGGGCCTAACCAGGGCTCTATAAAGGTCCAGCACAACCTCACTGCTATTGTACTCTATGCCTCTATTTAATGAAGCCCAAGATCCCATGTGCTTTGCTAATCACTCTGTCACTATGTCCTGTCACCTTCAAAGATCGATGCACATGCACCCCCAGGTCCCTCTGTTCCTGCACAATCTTCAGAACTGTGCCATCAAGTCCATATTGCCACATCCTATCCCTTCTGCCAAAATGCATCACCTCACATCTGCCACCTGTCTGCCCATTCTGCTAAGCTATTTATCTCCTGATGCAGGCAGTTCGTATCATCCTCACTGTTTGCCGCTCTTCCAGGTTGGGTAGCATCAGCAAATTTTGAAATTCTACTCTGTATTTCAAGATCCAAATCATTCATATATAGCAAAAAAAGCAGTGGCCCTAGCACTGGCCCTTGGAGAACACCCCTGTCTACCACCCTCCAGTCTGAAAACGAATGATTTAACATGACTCGCTGGCTATCCTTATTTAACTCAAACCTCCAAGTGCCTGTTGACTTTTTTTTCTTGATTATTGTTACTCAAATCTTACCCACCACTGTTGTTAAACTAACTGGCCTGTAGTTGCTGGGACTGTCCTTACACACTTTCTTGAATAAGGGTGTCACATTTGCCACTCTCCAATCCTCTGGCTCCTCCCCCATATCTAGGGAAGATTGGAAGATTATGGCAAGCCCTTCTGCTACCTCCACCCCCACTTCCTTTAGCAACAGGGGATGCAAGCCATCTGGACCAGGTGACTTATCTACCCTAAGCATAGCCAGCCATTCTAGTACATCCCCCGTCTCAATTTTCACCCCATCCATTGCCTCTACTCTCTCTGCTTCTACCAATATTTTGTCAGGTTTCTCTTCCTTAATAAATCAATACAAAGAACTCATTAAGTGTTCTAGCCTTTCCCTGTGCCTCTAAGCACATATTACCCTTTTTATCCCTACGTCTTACTACCCGCTTGCTATCTACATGCCGGTCGAAGAATTTTGGGTTCCCTTTTATGTTGACTGGCATTCTATTCTCATTCTCTCTTTGCCAGTCTTATTCTCCTCTTCACTTCCCCTCAAAATATTATATTTGACCTGGTTCTCACTTGAAGAATTCACCTGCATCATACACCTTTTTTTTTGTTTCATCATAATCTCTATCTCCCTCGTCATGTACCTAGCCTATACCTGAAGCATCTCTTCCTTAAAGATAACCCATTGTTCCTTTACAGTTTTTCCTCCCAGTCTTTGGTTCCATTTTATCCTGGCTAGATCCTTTCTCATTGTGTTGAAATTAAACCTCTTCCAATCTAGACGTTCAACCTTATATTGTTCCTTGCTTTTCTGCATTACTAGTCAAAACCTTATGATATGATGATCGCTGTTATCCAAGTGCTCCCCCACAGACACTTGGTCCACCTCATTTCCCAGCACCAGATCCAGCAATGCCTCTTTTTCCGAGCTGTAGCAAGAACATACTGATCAAGCAAGTTGTCCTGAACATATTTTAGCAATACCACCCCCTCCTTTCCCTTTACTCTAAAATTATTCCAATTGATATTTGGTTAAAGTCCCCCAATATCACCACACTATAGTTCTTGTACATCTCTGCGTTTCCCTGCAGATTTGTTCCTCTCTCTCTCATACCCTCACTAGCATAATCATCCCCTTTTTGCTTTCAACTCTAACCAAATGGATTCTGTCTTTACTCCCACAAGGATATCCCCTCTTTCCAACACTGCAGTGTCTTTCCTAATTGGTACTGTCACTCCTTTTTCCCTTCTCTAACTTTTCTGAACACCAAGTTGAGACTAAGTTCAGGTCTTCAGCTGAAAAGCTGGTTTAGCTGCATTTAGCACCAAACACCATCTCAGTAAATAAGTTAAAGTCAGTTGCCAGCCATGGCTGCCTGAAGGCTCATTAAAACAATTGCTGCTGCTTAAAATGCCTGCTGGAGCTCATTAAAGAGGCAGCAGGGTAGTTTAGTGGCTTGCACACATGTTATGGTCCTCTCCTAACAGCTACCAGCTGTTTAGGAATAAACATGACGTTGCTATAGATTTCAAGCACTACTTAAAGGGATACTCACCACTTAATCCTTTTTACAGTTGGAGCTGGGTAGAGGACCTCTGAAACACATCTTTCTGGGACACTTGGTCAAGGCTTCACCAACATTGTAGCAACACTTATTGTAGGAGGTCTTTGAGGACTTAACCTAAAGAGTGTAAGTGGTGTGCTACTCCTACCTTATTGGAGATCTCATAGGAGGGGAAAGGGAGGGCTTGGTCATGGGCATCTTGCTCAGGATTCCCCCTTTGGTCTGGACAAGGAATGGGAGGAGGAGATGAGGACAGGCAGAGCAGCACCAGCTGCTGCATACAAGAGGGACAGGATGGTGAGGAGGATGAGTTGGCATCCTCCCTCTCCCCTGCCCCTGCAGGTATAGGACATCCCTCATCCTCTGGACATCCTCTACCAGAACCTCTACCAGTGCCACATCTGAGAACCTGTGTGCCCTTTCCCTCAGTCCCTGAGCCATCTTGCAATCTGCCACTGTGCATCAGTCAGAGCAGTTCATACCTTCAGTAGAGATGGGTGTGAGGAGCTCACATAACAACCAGATTTTCTCATTTAGTATCTCCAGGCAGGTTCAAATTATGGTAATCTGCAATTAGGACAAAAATTGTGTGCTAGATCCAACATTCAAACATGTGGGTCTGATTAGCGCCTGTTTCATCCTTTCACCAAACCAAAGCTCCAAACCAAGGAGCTCTCGGTAGCTTTATCAAAGGACCATGTGGTTCACCAGAGGCAATCTTTGGACCTTTCTAACAACTAGTTGTAGTGCACCAATAAAAGATCGCAAGGGACAAATCATCTCACCATATCAGCTGGGGAATAATGGTGTTTAAAAGAGGGAGAAAATTATTTTTAAAAATATTGCAAGGAGGGACAATCCTCTGTTACAATGTTAATCTTTAAGACGACATGAACAGAAGGCGGACATTTAATTAACAGCACTCAGCCTGGACCGCCTTCCAAAATAAGGGTCTAGATCATCTGAGCTTGGAGTTTGAGTCCAGCTGGTTGAAGAGGCAACTGCAGGAAATATGTCAGAGGATATATTTCACTAACTGCTATGTGCATATTATCTGGCATTCTGCCAGGGAACAGGAAATGGTGGTGGGAGTGGGGAGATCACAACGAGGCAGAGATATGGAAGCACACTTCCACAACAATTTTGTGACCAACCACACACCACCCCCCTGCCCAGGTGTGGTAAAGAATCTGGGACAACATATTCCTATTTTAATATCTTATAGATCTTACATTAGCACACTCTTCCTGTCTACACAAATATTACTTCCTGTTGTCACACTTTTTTGGTTCATTTGGTCCATTATCCCATGCCAACTTTTATATTGGAAACTGCCTGTGTAAACATGTCACGCTGTAATTACACCCTCCTGCCCAATGTGGCACTGTAATGCCTCAATGTTGCATCTCCCAGCATGACTACCTTTACTATAGACACCCTCACACTCCAACTAACACCCACATTTTTGCAAAATTTGGTACTTAACTATAAATCACAACATCCAGTCAAAGTCTTGTATAAAAATAAGTTTAAGTGAAATATATCTGCACATCCGGGTTCATTTATCCCCCGCAATACGACTCAACTTCACATGACTCCTACACTTAATTTTGACACCCCAATGGAGTTTGACTAATGTATTAGGTAGGACAGAATTGCTATAGAAACATAGAAAATAGGAGCAGGAGTAGGCCATTTGGCCCTTCGGGCCTGCTCTGCCATTCAAAAAAGATCATGGCTGATTGTCACTGTATGGTTTGTGAAGGCCACAAAATATAGGCAGGAAGTGCAGGCACATTTCCAATACTGACTGCCATATTGGATAAGGACAAACAAGAGACATCCTTTACCTGTGCCTGAAGTGGGTATCAGACCTTTTGTGTACAGAAAATGAGAGTCCAACACCAACTCAAGTTCCCCATTCCAAGATTGGTTTACCTTGACGCAGTCGACTCCATCGCTCTCGGGAGAACCAACCCTGCAAATTACCTGCAGAAAATCGAGAGGTAAAATTACCTGAATTTGGAGCCGGGGGGGGACAGGCGTGATCCTCCTGACGCCACATTAAAGAACCCTCTCGACCATCGCCAATGCTCCCCCTTGACCCGATTCCTGAATCTGAGGGTCGCTGTGACACGAGCAGCAGGTCGATTCCTCACCACCCTCTCCATCACCCCACTGTTTCTATGACAACGAGGTCCCAGGCCCAAAATTAGGGGTCCCTCACACCTCCCAAATTTTAAAGCCATTGTGTGAAAACAGCACACGGGAAGATATCAACCCCAAAGTGTTAGATAACAATCACAAGCAGTGCTCGAGCCCGTCAGTAACCAAGTTTGCATTGAATGCAGAATTTAGGACATAGGAACAGGAGGAGGCCATTCAGCCCCTTGAGCCTGTCCTGCCATTGAACTGGCTCATGGTTGATCTTGCATCTTAACTCCATTTAGCTGCCTTTGATCCAAGAATCTTACCCCTCAGTCTTGACAGTGCCAACTGATCCCCAGAATCCACAGCTTTTTTTGGGGGGGAAGAGAGTTCCAAATTTCTACTACTCTTATTGTGAAGTGTTTCCTGATTTCACTCTTGAGTGAACTGGCTCTGGTTATGCTGGACTCTCCCACCAGAGGAAATCATTCTCTAAAACTTTGCTTCTCTTTCAGCTACAAAGAGGTCCAGTGAAATGCGAATGGCACAGAGTAACTGGAAAATGCAGCTCAGTCAATTGAAGAATGACTGTAAGTGCCAATGTGTTTGCAAGGAAAACTATTCCGAAACACAACATTGAGGAAAGGCCTGTTCATTCATGGCTAATACGGTCCTGTATAAATCCCACCATCCAACCACTGCTGGACAGCACACTCCACGGGTAGGGGGAAGTAATGGCCAAGCTGAGCAGGCCCCTGGGGTGGGAGCATGCCACAGTGCTGTCCTCAATGGAACCTCATGAGGGCAGTGCCCGTGGTGGATGGATGATCGTAGGAACTGTGCCTGCAATGAATGGATGATTCTCTGGCTGTGTCCATGATTTTCCAACTTGTATCCCCAGTGGGAAAGATTCCATGCTGGGAGCACATGTCCAGACCACTGTAAAAAGATCATCGGTTGGCCAGAGTCAGTACCTCTGCAAGTGAGCATGATGGTGGATGGGTTTCTGTGTCCGCAGTGTATAGTGCACCAGTGGCACTCAGATGACCCAATTCTGGTGGAGAGAACAAAGGGTGCTGGGAAGGATTGTGAACTAATTACATTTGAGCCCAAGCTCTATTAGAATCGGTCACTCGGACGAGTAGTGCCCCAGCTGCACAGTGCCCATTGGGTAGTGGGCACTGGAGAGAAGAGTACCATTAAAATAATAATTCTGGTGCCACTGCCCCCAGCACCCATGGCCACTGGCATCAATGCTCTTCTGTGCCTAGTGTGCCCCTGACTCCCCTCTGCAGCCCAGTGCCTGGGAAAGTGGCTGGTGTTCAGGAGGCAGGAAGCAGCTCTTTGCTGGCTCAAACATGCAGGAAAACCAGTAAATCATACAGAGGCTCTCAACACACAATAAGTGAAACACAGATACATTTAAGAAGAAGCTAGATAAATACATGAGGGAGAAGGGAACAAAAGGATATGTGTGGATGTAAGGAACCTACAATAATATTTTTAACTGAAGGCTATGGCTGTGTTTACATAGTTTAACTGAAATCCTTATCTTGCTAATTGAGTATAAATAAGCAGAAAATCTAACTTCATTTGTGATTAGACAAACTATTTAAGCATTTGTGTTTTGCTTTCAAAGTACAAGACAAAGTGGGCAACAAAAAAAAAACGGAAAGTGGCCGAGAAATGAACAAAAGTAAAAAGCAAATGAGTACAGATTACAGACGACTTTCTAAAGATCTGACCCAAGGGGAGACCAAAGTGTTTTAATTTATCAGTTACTCTTCTACCTGATCAGAGAGGTTAGATATCTTCAGACGAACACCGTCCTAATTTATCATGCAGGAACCCCATGGTAGAATGTATAAACAGTGAAGACTGGCTTCACCATCAGAACCATCAGAATGGAAATCTAGTTTTACTGTCTGTTGTGTTAACTGGAGCCCAAAGCTTTATGTGGACCCTGCCTAAGGCTACTCTCCTGTCATTGAAGCCTGGATATCTTAATGTAAGTTAAACCGACCTAAGGTTGCTCTACTGTCATTCCATTAAGTTGAGTCCAGCTCCGGGGACTCTGAATCCAAAATCATTGTTTCCAACATCAAGTTGACTGCTGTGTGTCCCTTGTGTGTATGGAAGTTATGAATTAAAGTGATGCTGCTATTCCAATGGTCTGCGTCTCTCCAGTCCCTCCTGAGTTGAGCTGGTAATCTAAGTGCAAGCGAGCATTTTCTCTGAGGTCGATTCCGTGCCTGACATGAATGTGTGCCCCCAGCGTGATTTTTGTGGAGTGACAGATCAGAAGGGCAATTGATGGAAGCCACATCCCTATACACATGCTCTTTCAGATTGCCATCGACTTTCTCAATGGGGAAGCGTTCCACTCTATGATGTGTAGTCGGCATGCAGCCAGAACCAGCTCATAATATACCTGAATGCTCACTATCCAGGGATCCGCCATGATTTACTTACTTAACACAGTTCACCATTGAAAGATTGGATACCTGTTTTAAATTAAAGCTTAAGCAATGGCTGATTATCCTTGTCAGAGTCCCAAGGAGCCCTATTGACCACTGATAGCGAATCATAGAATGAGATAGCTCAGAAGATCATTCAGCCCATCATGTTTGTGCCAGCTCACACTAAATGGGAGGCTTTAATCAAATTTAAGTTTTGCTCGTGGTGAATGAGGGGATTCACTGTCTTATAGCAAAAAGCTGTTTTGTAAAGTACAATGCATTATCAGGGTCATTGATAACAGCCAGACAATAATTCACATTCTGTTTCTATTAAATGGTTTACCGAAATTTATCTTTGTGTTTTAGAGATTTAATTCCTGAACTCTGTCCATTATTCTGTGAAAATTGTAAATGAGTGGGCAGGATAGTGAAAATATTGTGTACTCTATATTTAATGTTGATCTCTTGTTCTTTGCAAGTTTGAGATCTACAGGACGGTATCTGGTGTTTTTGTCCCACATGTATGGTGGACTCCTCCACAGCAGTCGTCCTGTCCTGAAGGTTGCCTTGTACAGGCTCCCAGGAGCACAGCAGCATTTGGTGCTCAGTCAGGGTCCTTCATTTAAAAACAAGAGCACGACGCCTGGGTCCATGTTCTTATCAAGCAGACCATTTGAGGAAGGGGCAGAGACCTGAGCTGGCATCAGCAGGAGACCCAAATTCATAACACATGGACATGGCAAGTTACATTGCAATGATCCACCCTCAGGAAACGGGAGAATGAGGCCGACACAGATGAATTTTCCAGCAGAGTGGAGCCTTAATACCTTGTCCGTTGCTCTTCTCGTCCTTTTGCGCTAACTGCTAT
Source organism: Heterodontus francisci (assembly GCF_036365525.1). Lineage (NCBI taxonomy): Eukaryota > Metazoa > Chordata > Chondrichthyes > Heterodontiformes > Heterodontidae > Heterodontus > Heterodontus francisci. The sequence goes on from NC_090413.1 coordinate 9,417,762, forward strand.
TTTATTTCCTTTTCTCATTTCCTTCTGGCCAAGTTCTGTGTGTAACTTGTGGGCTCGAAACTACACTCAGGAAATAAGAGAGGATGCAGAGGCTAGTGACAGATACTTAGTCATGGCTTTGAAATGTATCTGCTTGGGAGATGATGCAGGTCTGTGAATCTTGGGTGGAAATTCATCTCGTGCAGCAGCACAAAAAGGGGTGTGATCATAAAGGGTGGGGAGTATATCTGGCAGGTGTGTAATGGGCGGGCATATTGTGGACGGGTGTGTAACGGGTCAGGTGTATAACGGATGGATGTGTGATGAGGCGTGTGTGTAATGGGTGGGCCTATTATTGACAGGTGTGTATTGAGCAGGGTTTGTACCAGGCATTTGTTTCATGCACATGTCTGTATAATAGACAGGTGTGACATGGGCAGGAGTTTATTAGGCAGGTTTCTAGGGGGTGGGTGTATTATGGGTGGGTGTGTAACAGATAGGGTGTGTAATGAGCGGCTGTGTAATGGGAGGGTGTGTAATGGGCAGCGCGTATATCAGGCGGGTGTGTATTGGGTGGGTGTATTATAAGCGGGAATGTAACAGGTGGGGTGTGTAACAGGCAGATGTGTAACAGGCAGGAGTATAATGGGTGGGTGTATAACAGGCGGGGCGTGTAACAGGCTGGAGTATAATGCGGCGATATGTAACCAGTAGGGTGTGTAAGGGGCAGAAATGTAGCAGGCGGGTGTATAATGGATGGGTGTATAACGGGAGGGGTGTGTAACTGGTGGTGTGTATAACGGGTGGGGTGTGTAACTGGTGGTTGTATAACAGGCGGGGTGTGTAACAGGCAGGAGTATAATGGGGAGATGTGTAACCATTAGGGTGTATAACGGGCAGGGTGTGTAACAGGCAGGTGTATAATGGGTGCAGTGTGTAAAAGACGGTTGTGTAACAGGCAGATGCATGATAGGTGGGGAGTAGAGCAGGTGATTATGCGATGTTGCCTGTTCAGCATTACAGCCCAAGACAAAGTCTAAGCCTCTGTATTTGAACTCCTTCAACTACTTGCTCACTTCTCTAAAGGTTCCTGTACTTTATCTCCTGAGCCTTACTGCTTTATAATTTCAGCAGACAAAAAGGCTGACAATGTTTGGCCCATCTACAAACTTATGGTAGACGATTAGGAGATCTCAAACAGAAATACAACCCCTCAGTATCAAACTAGAAGTATCCATATTGTCTTAAACACATGATAGTGTCAGCTGGAATTTGTTCAGGCTCTGTAACAATGCCCAGGATTAGTAATCTCAGGCTGTGCTGTGGTGACAGCTTTAGCAATGGGAATTGCATGATGAATCAAGAATAACCTTCGTGAGGGGTCTGGGTGCCTCATCTCCCAATAGGATCACAGAATCGTTACAACACAGAAGAAGGCCATTTGGTCCATTGTGTCTGCACTGGCTCACCAAGTGAGCAATTCACTTAGTGTCATTCCCCTACCTTCTCACCATAACCCTGCACATTTTTCCTTCCCAGATAACTATTTAATTGCCTTTTGAATGCCTCGTTTGAACCAGCACACTCTCTGGCAGTGCATTCCAGATCTTAACCACTCGCTGCATGCAAAGCTTTTTCCTCCTGTCGCCATTGCTTCTTTTGCCAATAACCTTAAATCTGTGCCCTCTCGTTCTTGATCCTTTCATGAGTGGGAACAGTTTCTCCCTATCACTTCTGTCCAGACCCCTCATGATTTTGAATACCTCTAACAAATCTCCTCTCCGCCTTCTATTCTCCAAGGAAAACAGTCCTAACTTTTTTCAATCTATCTTCGTAAATGAAGTTTCTCATCCACGGAACCATTCTCGTGAATCTTTTCTGCACTCTCTCCAATGTCTTCACAATTTTTCTTAAATGCGGTGCCCAGAATTGCATGCAATACCACCCACTATAACCAATAACCAGCCAATAGGATCCATTCAACTATAACCAGTAACTCAGCCAATAGAATCCACCCAACTAGAACCAGTAACCAGCCAATGGTAACAAGCCAATAGGATCCATCGAACTATAACCAGTAATACGCCAATAAGATCTGCACAACTATAACCAGTAACCAGCCAAAAAGATGAATACAAATCTAACCAGTAACAAGCCAATAGGATCCATCCAACTTTAACCAATAACCAGCCAATTACAATTGGCTACCCATAACCAGCAACCGATTAATAGATCAACCTAAACATAAACAGACAAAAGTAACTAGAATCCTTCGCACCACAAATAACGAGGAAGGCTATAATCCAGAAAACCTTAACTTGTGACTAGTCTTGGGTATTGTGAACACAGGGTGCACAGTCTGGGGTATTAGTGCACAGACAGTGTAAGATTTGGGGGCATTAGTGAACACAGTGCAGAGTCTGGGGGATTAGTGAACACGGGGGGCACAGTCTGGGTTATTAGTGCACAGACAATGCAAGGTTTGGAGTATTAGTGAACACGCAGAGTGCACAGTCTGGGGTGTTAATGAAAACACAGTGAACAGTCTGGGGTATTAGAAAACACCCAGAGGCAGGCGAAACAAAAGTGAGCATCAACTAGGCTTAGAATGCAGAATAATGTCAAGAAGACAAGCTTAAGGGCAGCACAGTGGCGCAGTGGTTAGCACCGCAGCCTCACAGCTCCAGCGACCCGGGTTCGATTCTGGGTACTGCCTGTGCGGAGTTTGCAAGTTCTCCCTGTGTCTGCGTGTGCTTCCGCCGGGTGCTCAGGTTTCCTCCCACCTCCAAAAGACTTGCAGGTTGATAGGTAAATTGGCCATTATAAATTGCCCCTAGTGTAGGTAGGTGGTAGGAGAATGGTGGGGATGTGGTAGAAAATATGGGGGTAGTGTAGGGTTAGTATAAATGGGTGGTTGTTGGTCGGCACAGACTCGGTGGGCCGAAGGGCCTGTTTCAGTGCTGAATCTCTAAATAAATAAAAATAAAATAAATAAATCTACCTGAATGCACGTAGCATTCCCAACAAGGTAGATGATTTAAAGGCCCAAATAAAGATAAAAGGGTATGATCTAATCGCCATTACAGAAATGTGGCTACAGGGTGACCAAGACTGGGAGCTGAATATTCAAGGATATTTGACATTTATGAAGGAAAAGGAGGTGATGTTGCACTGATAATAAGCGATGGGATCAGTGCATTAGTAAGGGAGGATCTTAGATCGGAAGAACAAAATGTGGAATCTGTTTGGGTGGAGCTAAGAAACATCAAGGGGCAGCAAACATTGGTAGGAGTTGTTTATAGGCAACCAAACAATAGTGGTATTGTGGAGCATGGTATTAATCAGGAGATTAGAGAAGCAGGTAGCATGGGTAATACAGTAATCACGGGTGACTTCAATCTGCATGTAGACTGGGTAAATCTAATGAGCACTAATGCTGTGGAGTTTCTTTTCTAGAGCAATATGTTGAGGAACCGATCAGAGAACAGGCTAGTTTAGATCTAGTATTATGTAATGAGAAAGGGCTAATTAATAATCTTGTTGTAAAAGAACCTTTAGGGATGAGTGACCATAATATGATAGAATTTTGCATTATGTTTGAAAGTGAGGTAGTTCAATCTGAAACCAGAGTGTTAAATTTGAACAAAGGAAATTATGAAGGTAAGAGGGGCAAATTGGCTGAGGTGGATTGGGAAAATACATTAAAAGGTATAACAGTACATAGGCAATGGATAGTCTTTAAAGAAATATTACATAGTTTACAGCGACTATACATTCCTTCAAGGCACAAAAATCCCAAAAGTAAAGGCAGTCAACCGTGGATAACAAAGCAAGTTTAAGATTGTATAAGATTGAAAGAAAAGGTCTAGAAAGTTGCCAGAAATAGTAGTAAACCAGAAGATTGGGAGGATTTTAGAATACAGCAAAGGAGGACAAAGAAACTGATAAACAAAGGAAGAACTGAATATGAATGTAAGCTAGCAAAAACATAAAAACGGACTGTAACAGTGTCTATAGGTAGGTAAAAAGGAAATGTTTGGCTAAGACAAATGTGGATCCATTACAGACAAAATCAGGAGAATTTATAATGGGGAATAGAGAAATGGCAGAGAAGGTACAAGAAAACATCCCAGGATTAGAGATCCAAGGGATTAGGGAGAATGAGGAATTGAAGGAAATTAGTATTAGTAAGAAGGTTGTATTGGAGAAATTAATGGGGCTGAAGGTTAAGTCCCCAGGACCTGATATTCTACATCCCAGAGTGTTGAAAGAGGTAGCTATGGAGATAGTGGATGCATTGGTGATCATCTTCCAAAATTCTATAGATTCTGGAGCGGTTCCTATAGATTGGAAGGTTGCAAATGTCACCCCACTATTAAAGAAGGGAGGGAGAGAGAAAACAGGGAATTACAGACCTGTTAGCCTTACATCGGTCATTGGGAAAATGTTAGAATCTATTCTAAAGGATGTGATAAATGGACACTTAGATAATAATGATCTGATTGGGCATAGTCAACATGGATTTATGAATGAGAAATCATGTTTTATGAAACTTTTGGAGTTTTTTGAAGATGTTACAAACAGAATTGATAAAGTGGAGTAGGTGAATGTGGGATACTTGGATTTTCAGAAGGCTTTTGATAAAGTCCTCCACAGAAGATTGGTCAGCCAAATTAAAGCACATGGGATATGAGGTAATATACTGGCATGGATTAAGGATTGGTTAACAGGCAGAAAGCAGAGAGTAGGAATAAACGGGTCATTCTCGTGTTGGCAGGCTGTGACTAGTGGGGTACTGCAGGGGTCAGTGCTTGGGCTCCAGCTGTTCACAATATATATCAATGATTTGGATGTGGGGACCAAATGTAATATTTCCAAGTTCGCGGATGATACAAAACTAGGTGCGAATTTGTGTTGTGAGGAAGATGCAAAGCAGCTTCAAGGGGATTTGGACAGACTTAGTGAGTGGGCAAGGATGTGGCAGATGGAATATAATGTGGAAAAATGTGAGATTATCCACTTTGGTAGGAGGAATAAATGTGCAGAGTATTTCTTAAATGGTAAGAGATTAGAAAGTGTAGATGTACAAAGGGACCTGGGTGTCCTCATCACTAAGTCACTGAAAGCTAACAAGCAAATGCAGCAAGCAATTAAAAAGTCTAATGGCATGTTCGCCTTTATCGCAAGAGGATTTGAGTACAGGAGTAGTGAAGTCTTGCTTCAATTGTGTAAAACCTTGGTTAGACCGCACCTGGGGTACTGTGTGCAGTTTTGGTCCCTTTAGGAAGGATATTATTGCCATAGAGGGAGTGCAACAAAGGTTCACCAGACTTGTTCCCGGGAGGACGGGACTGTCCTATGAAGAGAGACTGGGGAAACTGGACCTGTATTCTCTAGCGTTCTCCTGTCAAAGGTCTGGTGATCTCTTTAACCAGTCATTTCTTCACTCCAGCAACAGTTTAAAATCAATGTTCATATGACAAAATTTATATGCCTCATTCTTGGCAGGTGGGGGGTCTGCATAACATAGCGAACACACAGAGTGCACAGTTTGGGGTATTAGTGAACAGACAGTGAACAGTGTGGGGTATTAGTGAGCACACAGTGAACAGTCTGGGTATTAGTGAAAAGGCAGTGAACAGTGTGGGGTATTAGTGAGCACACGGTGAACAGTCTGGGTACAAATTGGCCAATGTTTCTATTTGAGATTGTTTTTTTGTTTGATGTGAGTTTAAGAGACTCAGCATTGCTCTGTATATCAGGCTGTGTGCTTTGATGCTGAATGGTTATTCTTCTAGTTAATTGCTCTGGTCCAGTTGCTGTCAGTAATTCTCCTGCCTTGACATTCTCTCAGTCTCGTTGGGATACGTGCCTTTGAACTGTTGCTGCAGTTTTCAGGGACCGCCGCTATTGGCTGGCAGCTGGTCTGTAGGTTTGGTCTCTGCAGGCTCCAGCATCTTAATGTGAAACATCTGGCGATTGTGGGATGTGTAAGTCTTCTGTGTAACTGGGAATTCCTGGAACGCTGAGATTAACCCTTTCCCTTTCGCAGGATGACAGTCCAGAATATCCATGAGCCAGAGTTTCCCCGGGAGCTGTTCTCTCTCTGCCCACTTAACCTCAGTGGGACTCCAGTAGTCATTCCTCTAACCGGGACTTTCCACCAAACGTCAGGCTGGGGATTGGAAGGGAAGTGGTGGCTATGGTTTCCTATGAGAGGACAGGCACACCGTGATTATCTCAGAATTGAAGGGTGCGGAGAGGGAGCAGGGAGAGGGAGGGGGCAGGGAGGAGGAGGGGATCAGGGAGAGAGAGGAAGGGGGAAGGAGGAGGAGGAAGGGGAAGGGAGGGATGGGGAGAGAGCAGGGATAGGGAGGGGCCAGCCAGGGGCAGGGAGAGGGCAGGGAGTGTTCAGAAGGAGGGCAGGGAGGGTTTAGGGAGGGGTCCAAAAGGCACTGCCAGCTTGTAAACAGCTGTTGCCTGCTGGCATTCAGGTAAGTGACATTTCTGGAAAGGGAAAGGAGTTTGGGATAGGAGAACCCGCAATGTTCCTTGTTGGGCCCAGTAAAGTAATCCTGCTCCCATAGCCCGACAAATAAACTAAAAACCTGACCACGTATGGCCTCACCTGATAGACTGTTACCTGGAAGGAAAATCTTCCCAACACAGGCTCGAGTTAAAATTGCATTTGAGCCTGATGATATCACTGGCACTAATCTGTATATTTAAAGAAGGACGTCACTGGCTTTGGGCGGGTCAATAGCAGATATGCCAGTATGGTTGTGATCTAGGTGGGACATCAGCACCCACTGCTTTGCCTGTCTGATTTTCAATGACAGTTATGGTTAAAATTAGCTCCCCATTTAAAGGGCCCCATGCGGTTAAAAGGTAGGATGAGGGTCTGAACCAGCTGGAACTTCACATGAGAAAACCCGAGCATTTACCTTCTGAGAGGCTGATTTGAAGTTGGAGAACAGAGAGAATCGATAGCTAGAGAACTGAGGAGCTGCTCAGCACAGGCTGAGTCATGGATCATGTGCCAGTGAGTGAAATATTTATGCTGGAGGTGAGATTTTTTTTCTTCTTTACACCATTTGGGCCAGTGTTTCTTTTAACTTCCTCTCTTTTAGCTGCAAGTGGTTTTTAAAGCTGTTTTCCTGCAGTCTTCAATCTTGGATTCTGTCTTCTCTCTACAACTGCCACCATGTAATGAGAAGCTTTTTCTGTTGTCTGATGCAACATAAATGAGATGCGTGCAGTTCAGTTGACTGAAGATCTCAAACAGCTTTATGAACAGCTAACAAGTATATACAGTGCAGAGCTAACCATTTACAGGACATGTCTCTTGGTGGTACAGTTACAGAGTGAGACTGGCACATAGTCACATGATCACATCCATGTAATTATCTCATTAGCATAATAAGATCTTAAAGGCTCATCACTATTAAAGGCAATCACACAACCTAACCGCCATGACCCCTTTGCATTGTCAGAAGGCGTTTAATAACCTCACCAGGTCAGCAAAGGTAGAAGTGATAAATAATAAAACAAATAAATGAATCACATAGAAACACAAGGGTATTATTTTAGTAGTCATACATTGCCTTTTGGGATATCATGTCCCTTTGTCCAATAAGATAACTTATGTTAAGTATCTGCCATTCTCAAATGCCTGTTCGCGGACTGATATCTCATTCCCTAGCTCCGTGTGCCCCTACACTAATCATTACTGCCATTCATCCTGTGAATCCTGATTAATTGTGACTCCAGGATCTGGAGACTGCAGCATCCAATTAACAACCGTATCAAAGATTATCGGGGGTAGATGGGAGTGTGGAATTCGAGACAGAAACAGATCAGCCATGATCTTATTAAATGGTGGAACAGGCTCGACAAGCTGAATGGCCCACTTCTGCTCCTAGTTCGTATGGTCGAATGGTCATAACTGTGCATTCCTCCTAGGGAAGATGGGACACAGCCAAGGCCACTGGAGGAGAAGGTTTCCCAAACATGGCATTTAACACCACATGAAGAGGAAGCAGTGGACACCACTGGATTTGTCTCTGGTCTGGCAATGGAAATATGGGAGTCTCTGTACCTTCAGCGTATTTGCAAGAATGTCTATGTATTCTTTGCTTTCTTCACCAGCTAACCCTTTCCTCAGATGAGATCCACACAGTATTTGACTGAGATCGGTGGCTCAAGAATGCCACGATTAACAGGACTCGAGCTCACTGTTTAAAAATATGGGGTCGCCCAGTTAAGACAGAGATGAGGAGAATTTTTTTCTCTCAGAGGGTCTTGAGTCTTTGGAATTCTCTTCCTCAAAAGGCGATGGAAGCAGATTCTTTGAATATTTTTAAGGCAGAGGGAGATAGATTCTTGATAAGCAAGGGGGTGAAAGGTTATTGGTGATAGGCAGGAATATGGAGTTGAGGTTACAATCAAATCAGCCATGGAGTGGAGGCATGAGGCATGTCTGCCCCCAGACACAGAACATAGGGGTAATGGTCTCAGGGGTCGTGTCACATATGCCAGCCGAGCATTTAATGCAAGTGGACATTCTGCATGGCCTCTCCCAAAGTGTGCAGCCAATGGCAAGGTTCATGGTGGTGTCCTCTGCCAACATCTGAGAGGGTTCAACCTCCCACTGGGCAGCCTGGGGGAAACGGAAGCTCCAGGAACATCTGGAAATCTTCACAGCAAATCCACGCAACTCAATCAACTTGACATGGACGCACTGAATGAAGGTCTTCACGGTCTGAAGTGATCAATCTCAACTGGTTTGTAAAATGTACAGGCCAGCATCCTGGGGAACTGAAGGAGATTAAGTTGACTCTCTCCCAGGGATGGAGGCACCTTTCTACATCCACGAGGTCTGTTTCTCACTCTTTGTGGGTAATCCATAGATGTATAAACCAAATGACCATTGCTCAAACAATTGCAGCTCCTTCTCCATAGATCACGAACAGCAACATGAGACGGTTATGCAATTCTACTGAATGATAGGATTCCTGTAGGACCAGGGTTATAAATTCAATGCCATGGTTACATGCTGGCCTGTTGTAACGCCATTGCTCACATGAAATGGATAGGTTTCTGCTCTGAGTGTTCAACTCAATTCCAACCCTCTTCACTGCAATATGCAAATCAATGCTTGCTTCCCAGGCAGCTGTCGGGATACCATCACTTCATAGCATTCCAGGGCCCAGCAATATCTGACTGCCAACAACAAGTGACTTCTGATAGCCAAGGCTCTCCTCTGGAGTTAGGGTCTCTGCAGTATCTCAGCGAGGGAGGAAAGTGTATACAAGGAATGTGGCGGATTATCCCGGGGTTGTTTGGCTCAGAGTCAGTGAGTCCCAACCGACAGCCGCAAACTGACAAGCCCAAACTACAGCTCCAACCAACTGATGGTCCAAACCAATAGGTCCAACCGACAGGCTCAAGTGACAACCCTGACCAACAGACAAAACTGACTGATGGTCCTGACCGAGAGGCCTGACTGACCGCTCCGACTGAGAGACCCCTAGACCCCCTCACCAGGCAGCATGTATATTGCAAACATTCAATGTCAGCCCCATTTGCCTCAGTGGCAATGACCTGAATCTTAGTGCTGGTATGCGGGGGGAGAGGTGCAAAGGGAGGGTGGGGGGGGGGATGTGAGGTTTGGAGCAGGTAATTCATCACCTGAACACTAATTACTTGGGCATCATATAGAAGAACATCACGGCAGAAGGAAAACTCTTTCATCTGATGCAGCATTTTGCTGTGATAAAGACACCTCCCCCACTGGGACCATTCAATTCAGGTGCTGACTCATTAAGGGGCAGATAATCGAGGGCAGAACACAGCCACATTTTCACCATCGGCAAGTGAGGCTTCCAGCAGCAGCGACTCTGGAACATTCTCTGTGACCGTGCTTGCAACTCCTAGATTAACACTTGATTCTGGAACATTCCACAGCGCATGAATGAGAAAATGGGTAAAATATGAAGAGATACTGATCATCTCTGGGAAAATGGACCTGCTGAGTCTGAAGAGGGGCGCCCCAGTGACTCAGTAGGTAAATGCACTCCCCACTGTGGTACCAAGAGAATGTAACATCCCTGGTTTTATATCTGGGCCTGTGCAGTTCATCCAGACCCAACATTTTACATGGTTACAACGTGATCTGATTCTTTTTAATTCATTCTCAGGATGTGGGTGTCGCTGGCAAGGCTGGCATTTATTGCCCATCCCTAGTTGCCCTGAGAAGTGCGTGTTGGACCATCTTGTTGACCCACTGCTGTTGGTGCTCCCACAGGGAGTGAGTGCTCAATGATGTTGATGGAACAGCAGTAGATATCCAACTCAGGGATAGTATGTGACAAAGAGGGAGCTTGATGGCAGTGGTGTCTCCATGGCATTGCTACCCTTGTCCTTCTCCCATAGTGGAGGTGGTGGGTCCAGGAAGAGCTATCAAAGTAACCTTAGTGAGTTGCAGTTTGCAGTTGTACACATTGCTGCCACAGTTAGGGAGGAGCTGGTTATACAGACACGAGGTGATTGTGACTGCAACAACATGTAAGGGTATGTTGGAAATTTAAGTTCATTTTAAAACTTTTCTCCTAACAGCTGGAAAGCAAAGCCAGTAAAAGAACTTCCAGAAGTCGTTAAAGTCCCAAGAATTTACGAAGTTGGTGTGGGATAGTGGGGCTGTGTAACAGACGGGTACATCACTCAGTAGGAGTGGCAGGAGAGCACTGGCTAGAGGAAGAAACTGGGAAACAAAGGAGAAACAGGGCTTGGTGACTCAGTGTGAATCGACAAATAGATCGGAACAAGCCTGTGTGATATCCTTTGTGTTAATGGTCAGACTGAACACACTCATGTGTAAAATAGCAGTTATTGCCTGAAGATTTTCACATCTGATACTGACCAGCACCTATTAATTCAGACTCAGAGAGAGAGAAAGAAACTTATTGGAAAACTCTTCAGAGCGATTGTGCTCAGAGACCAGGGTAAAACTGTAAGTATAAAATTACTTTAAACAGACGTTACAACAATGCAAAACTTTTGAAAGCAAAATGTAATAATTCTGTTTGCAATCTTAAATATGTTAAAATTGTACTTGACTGAAACAGGACTCTTAAAGCACCCTTTCCTCTTACTCTTAGTCTGCAAATTTGAGGGGTGCAAAAGGGGGAAAGCCAGTTAATTTATGGCTTCCTGACTGTTCAATAGCATTTATAGTAACGTATGAGGTAATGCTAGAAAGTCTGCTATAACTTACATGTGCTAATGTCTCATCAAATAGACTGGGAGAATCAGACTTTCTTGTGCTAAGACTTAAAGTAGTCAAGGGCTTTCAGTAACATATAACTTTGTAGTTACTCGGCTTGAGAATGGAAATCGTTTGTTTTATCTCGAGTTGAATTTGTCTGGGTATGTTTTGTAAGTCTGACTCGCTGGGGAGCTACCTGGCACATTGCTCATGATATTCTGATCCTCACTGGCACAGAGCCGGGATATCCGACACATTTTCCGCGATATTCCAGCACACTGGCACAGGGCAGAGATACCCAACACATTGTCTGCGATATAGGGCGGCACAGTGGCGCAGTGGTTAGCACCGCAGCCTCACAGCTCCAGGGACCCGGGTTCGATTCAGGGTACTGCCTGTGCGGAGTTTGCAAGTTCTCCCTGTGTCTGCGTGGGTTTCCTCCGGGTGCTCCGGTTTCCTCCCACATGCCAAAGACTTGCAGGTTGATAGGTTAATTGGCCATTATAAATTGCCCCTAGTATAGGTAGGTGGTAGGGAAATATATAGGGACAGGTGGGATGTGATAGGAATATGGGATTAGTGTAGGATTAGTATAAATGGGTGGTTGATGGTCGGCACAGACTCGGTGGGCCGAAGGGCCTGTTTCAGTGCTGTATCTCTAAACTAAACTAAAACTAAACTAAACATAACAGCCTGCGCTGGTCCAAGGTGAAGTTACTAGCACATTGCCTGCGATATTCAAATGCCCTGTCACAGGGCGGAGATGCCTGGCACATTTCCTGCAATATTACAATCTGTGCTGGCACAGGGTGAAGATACCCGACATATTATCTGCGATATTACAGTCTGAACTGGCTCCGGGTGAAGTTACTGGCACATTGCCTGCGATATTTCAATGTTCTGGCACAGGGAGGAGATACCTGGACATTTCCTGAGATATTCCAAAGCCCTGGCACAGGGCGGAGACACCTGGCACATTTCCTTCGCTGTTACAATCTGTGCTGACACAGGCCGGAGATACCTGGCACAATACCCAAAATATTACAGTCTGGGTTGGCACAGGGTGGAGATACCTGGTACATTGCCTGCAATATTACATTCTGTGCTGGCACAGGGTGGAGATACCTGGTACATTGCCTGTAATATTACATTCTGTGCTGGCACAGGGTGGAGATACCTGGTACATTGCCTGCAATATTACATTCTGTGCTGGCACAGGGTGGAGATACCTGGCACATTACCCACAATATTACAGTCTGGGTTGGCGCAGGGTGGAGATACCTGGCATATTGCCTGCAATATTACATTCTGCACTGGCACGGGGCCAAGATACCTGGCACATTGCCTGCAATATTACATTCTGTGCTGGCACAGGGTGGAGATACCTGGCACATTGCCTGCAATATTACATTCTGTGCTGGCACAGGGTGGAGATACCTGGTACATTGCCTGCAATATTACATTCTGCACTGGCACGGGGCCAAGATACCTGGCACATGGCCCACAATATTACAATCTGTGCATGCATAGGGCAGAGATATCTGGCAAATTGCCTGCTATATTACATTCTGTGCTGGCACAGGGTGGAGATATATGGCACATTACCCACAATATTACAGTCTGAGTTTGCGCAAGGTGGAGATATCTGGCACATTGCCTGCAATATTACATTCTGCACTGGCACGGGGCCAAGATACCTGGCACATGGCCCACAATATTACAATCTGTGCATGCATAGGATGGAGATATCTAGCACATTGCCTGCAATATTACATTCTGTGCTGGCACAGGGTGGAGATACCTGGCACATTGCCTGCAATATTACATTCTGCGCTGGCACAGGGTGGAGATACCTGGCACATTGCCTGCAATATTACATTCTGTGCTGGCACAGGGTGGAGATATCTGGCACATTGCCTGCAATATTACATTCTGTGCTGGCACAGGGTGGAGATACCTGGTACATTGCCTGCAATATTACATTCTGCGCTGGCACAGGGTGGAGATACCTGGCACATTGCCCACAATATTAGTCTGCATATAACCAACTAGCAACCAGCATTTAGAAAACTTGACTTTATTTTATAAAGTAGGTCGAACTATGTTTTTCCGTGATGGTGCTAACAGCCAAATTGCCGCCCAATTCGATTGGATAGATGCATGATGGGTGTAGGAACGGGGCGAGTAAATGTGATTCGAACTATTTGCTCGTGTGGATGGTAAATGCTGACATGGACTGGTTCGGCTGAATGTCCAGTTTCTGTTTTGTAACTTCTGTGTAAAGGAGTCAAGTGATATCAGACTCTGAGGAGCACAATACAATACTGCAGCTGCAAAATTCACAGAAAAGATGGGCCAGAATATACCCAATACAAACTCAGGCACTGGAAAGATTTCTAGCTGCAGGGAACAATGTGAATCAGGAGGGTCCTATGTCATCCTATTAACTGCATGTGGTTCTGACCTCAAAGAGGCCTTTGAAGGGGCCAAGATTCTCTTACAAAGAAGGCACTTTCCTTGCCTTCATCTCAATGCACTGATCCAAGTAACAAAGAAACACTTCGTCACATTACACATCTCAACAAGAAGAAACACCTACCCCACCAGCGTCCGCCACACAAATCAGATCGTCAAACAATTTTTTTTGTGAGCGTGAGGGGAGTGCCCCTTTAAATGACCGAGCTTTATTGATGTTGGAATGGGTGGATGTGGCAGCATTCAGATGTTAACTCGTTGGGAGCAGGCTGCAGCGTTCCCATGATGATGCAGGTATTGGGGAAGCTTCCCCTTTAATTACACTTGGGGCGTCACTGATCAAACTGGGCGGAGTTCATATGGAAAAGTCGGATCCGGAGGTGTTGCACACCCAGAGCTCAGCCTGCTCACTACAGGTGTGTCCTTTCACCCACCACCTATTTTGTATTCATTCACTGGATATGAGCATTACTGGCAAAGCCAGCATTTATTGCCCATACCTAATTGCCCTTGAGAAGGTGGTGGTGAGCCGCCTTCTTGAACCGCTGCATTCTTTGTGGTGTAGGTACACCCACAGTGCTGTTAGGAAGGGACCCTGTGACAGTGAAGGAACAGTGATATAGTTCCAAGTCAGGATGGTGTGTGGCTTGGTGGTGGTGTTCCCATGCATCTGTCCTTCTAGGTGGTAGAGGTCGCAGGTTTGGAAGGTGCTGTTGAAGGAGCCTTGGTGAGTTGCTGCAGTGCATCTTGTAGATGGTACACACTGCTGCCACGGTGCCTCGGTGGTGGAGGGAGTGAATGTTGAAGGTAATGAATGGGTGCCGATCAAGCGGGCTGCTTTATCCTGGATAGTGTCAAGCTTCTTTAGTGTTGTTGGAGCTGCACCCATCCAGGAAAGTGGAGAGTATTCCATCACACTCCTGACTTGTGGACAGGCTTTGGGGAGTCAGGAGGTGAGTTACTCGCCGCAGAATTCCCAGCCTCTGACCTGCTCTTGTAGCCACGGTATTTATATGGCTACTGCAGTTCAGTTTCTGGTCAATGGTAACCCCCAGATAGGGGATTCAGTGATGGTAAAGCTGTTGTATGTCAAGGGGAGATTGTTAGATTCTCTCCTGTTTGAGATGGTCATTGCCTGGCACTTGAGTGCCGTGAATGTTACTTGCCACTTATCTGCCCAAGTCGAATGTTGTCCAGGTCTTGCTGCAAGCAGTGCGGACACGGACTGCTTCAGTATCTGAGGAGTTCTGAATGGACCGAAACATTGTGGAATCATCAGTGAACATCCCCACTTCTAACCTTATGATGGAGGGAAGGTCATTTGTGATGAAGATGGTTGGGCCTAGGAAATGGCCCTGAGGAACTCCTACAGTGATGTCCTGGGGCTGAGATAATTGGCCTCCAACAATAGTCAACCCACACAATCAAGCTGCCCATTATAGGCATTCGATTCCTCCACCCATTAGGAGAAATCCATGGCTGTGTTGAGGGAGAGATGTGCAGAATCTAAGGTGTGGGGGTGGAGGAGGTGACGGGAGTCAGAGAGAGTGAGCCTGTGAAGGGGTTTATAAACAAGGAATGAGGATTGTCAAATCTGTTAACTGGGGGTGAGCAGTGAGTAGGGGTCAGTGAGGGTGGGACTGATGGGGAGGGTCACAAATTGAGCAGAAGACTTTGAAAACCAGGTGTGGCAAGTGAGCCATTGGTTGATCCTAGACTCCAGGTATGAGCTGGTATTATCAGCGAGCACAGGAAACAATCCCTTCACGGCAACGTGGCTCCACTCAGCTGCAGCTATTGTGCTATCTTCCCACAGCTGGTAAATGGTACACCCTTTATCACTGCCTCTCACGGTGAATAATCTGCTGGAGAAGCTGAGAGACCCTGAATCCATTGGGCATCCAGCTCAATATATGATTGCCCACCCAACCAATCAGTCGCTTCCTGCTCCCATCCCCACTACTGTCTCTCCCTCCTGATTGGCCAGGTTAGTTTCCTCAAACAAATCTGTGCTGTACGGAGCTCAGGGTCACTAAGGGAACATGTGGGATATTTACTAAAAGAGGGAGAGATCAAAGATGAATAGGGAGAGCCAATCAGATTTGCAACACAAAGTTGGATCTCCCTTGTTGAGATTGTTTTGAAAGGGGCAAAAATGTGTCATAGACAATCTCCTGCCCCCGAACAAGAAAAGATAGAAAATCTACACCTTTAAGAGGAACGAGTCAAATGCAGCAGTTACTTCAATTATTACAGCAGGGTCCTAGGGAAAGGTCCGAAGCCAAAATCAGGCCAGACCACATACTAAGGAAGAATTCAACACAGCTGGGCAGAGGACCAAAGCTCAATCCCGCCCTGGAGATGCCGCAAGTGTTGGTGCTGATGTGGTTGAAGCTTGTGGTATATTTAAGATGAATAAATGTGGCTGGCATATTGAGAGATGAATTGGGCACAGAATGAGAGAAGGGACCCTGGGGAATGGAGAGCTCATCACATGGGCCAACCGCAAGACTGCCGGTGTTACGCCATTAAGCCAGTGTTGGTTAGTTATTCAGAAGAGATAAAACAGACAAATATCCAAAACTGTAAAATTGAGACCTGATCATCATCTTATGAGAGGCAGACATACATTCTTTAGCTGCCATTTTATTTTTCTTCCTTTCTGTCTTTCAGTTTCTTGGGTCGATCTCATGCCCTCCCAATCCCATCCCTTCTTCATTACTAGCAGAGCCTCCAGTCACCACACCTTCACTCTGTGGATCCTCTTCCTAGATCCTCACTCCCCAGCCTCCAAAATCCTCCACAAAACCCACCTCTCTGATGTAAGTCCGGTCACCGACCCCCACCTCCTGTTCCACCATCCCACAGGACCAGCAATTCCTCCACTCTCCATCCTAGCTTAGGGAGTGAAGGAAAGAACATTTAAACTGCCCCTTTCACACCCTCGGGACTCTTTGCAGTACAGCCCCTGTTGTAATGTAGGAAACACAGCAGCCAATTTGCACACAGCAAGATCCCACAAACAGCTCTGAGATCAGTCTCCGCAAATCTGCTTTATCGAACTGTTAATTGAGGGATATATATATTGGCCAGGGGACAGGATAGAACCAGTGCCATGAGATCTTTTATGCACCCTGAGAGGGCAGAGAGGACCTCAGTTTAACACCTCATCTAAAAGATGGCACCACTGTCAGTGTAACACACCCTCAGTACTGCATTGGCGAGTCAGCCTAAATTTCGTGCTCATGTCTCTGGATTGGTACTTGACCTCAGGACCCAACAGAATGAATAATCAGAAATGGTGTCAGCCCTGAGTTACACAACGGCTAGGGTGTACAGGGGGTGACATGGTGTACACGGGTGACGGAGTGTACGGGGTGACAGGGTGTACAGGGGTGACAGAGTGTATAGGGGTGACACAGTGTACAGGGTGACAGGGCGTACAGGGATGACAGAGTGTACAGGGGTGGCAGAGTGTACAGGGTGACGGGGTGTAGAGAGGGGTGACAGGGTGTACAGGGGATGACTGGGTGTACAGGGGGGGTGACAGAGTGTACAGGAAGTGACAGAGTGTACGGGGTGACAGGGTGTAGAGGGGGGTGACAGGGTGTAAAGGGGGTGAAAGAGTGTACAGGAAGTGACAGAGTGATGGGGTGTACATGATATGACAGCTTGTGAAGGGAGTGACAGGATATACAGGGAGTGACGGGGTGTACAAGGGTGACAGGGTGCAAAGGGGGTGATAGGGTGTACAGGGAATGACAGGGTTTGCAGGGAGTGACAGGGTGTACTGGGGGGGGGGGGTGGTGACAGAGTGTACAGGGGTGACAGAGTCTACAGAGTCTACAGAGTGTACGGGGTGACACGGTGTACAGGGTGTGCAGGGGTGACAGGGTGTACAGGGAGTAACAGGGTGTAAAGGGAGTTACGAGGTGTACAGGAAATGACATGGCGTACAGGGGTGACAGAGTGTACAGGGAGTAATGGGGTATACAGGGACTGACAGGGTGTATTGGGAGTGATGGGGTGTACAGGGAGTGACAGGGTGTATTGGGAGTGATGGGGTGTACAGGGAGTGACATTGTGTCAGGGCAGACAGAGTGTACAGGGAGTGGCAGGATGTACAGGGAGTGACGGGGTGTACAGGGAGTGATGGGGTGTACGGGGGGTAGGTGACAGAGTATACAGGGAGTGATAAGGTGTACAGGGAGTGACGGGGTGTACAGGGGTGACGGAGTTTACGGGGTGATGGGGTGTACATGATATGACAGCTTGTGAAGGGAGTGACATGGCATACAGGGGTGACAGAGTGTACAGGGAGTAACGGGGTGTATACGGAGTGACGGGGTGTACAGGGAGTGACGGGGTGTACAGGAAATGACATGGCGTACCGGGGTGACAGAGTGTACAGGGAGTAATGGAGTGTACAGGGACTGACAGGATGTATTGGGAGTGATGGGGTGTACAGGGAGTGACATGACATTAGGGGTGACAGAGTGTACAGGGTGTGGTGGGGTGTACAGGGAGTGACGGGGTGTACAGAGAGTGAAGGGGTGTACGGGGAGTTGGCAGAGTATACAGGGAGTGACATGGCATACAGGGGTGACAGTGTACAGGGAGTGAAGGGGTGTACATGTGGTGTAGGGGTGTACGGGGTGGGGGGTAGAGAATTCCAAAGATGCACAAACTTTTGAGTGAAGTAATTTTTCCTCATCTCAGTCCTAAATGATCGGCCCCTTATCCTGTTTTGATTCCTCGGCCAGTGGAAACAATCTCTCTGCGTGTACCCTATCCAGCCCCTTTAAAATCTGAAATAAAAACAAGAAATGCTGGAAATACTCAGCAGGTCTGGCAGCATCTGTGGAGAGAGAAGCAGAGTTAACGTTTCAGGTCAGTGACCCTTCTTCAGATCCCATCAGGTCCCAGGGATTTGTCATATTTTAGTCCCTTAAGTTTCTCCAATACTTATTCCCTGCTGATATTAATTTCCTTAATTTTCTCACTCTTTTTAGCCCCTAGGTTACTGTCTATTTCTGGTATGGAACTTGTGTCAGACACAAAATATTTGTTCAATGCCTCTTCCATTTCCTCATTCCCCGTGATAATTTCTCCTGTCACTGCTTCTAAGGGACCAATGTTTACTTTAGCTACTCTCTTCCTTTTTTCTATATCTATCAAAGCTCCTACAATCTGTTTTTATATTACAGGCTAGTTTACCGTCATAATATATTTTTTTCCTTTTTTATCAAATTTTTGGTGGCCCTTTGCTGGTTTCTAAAACACTTCCAATCCTCAGACTTGTGACTCTTTTATGCAACGTTGTAATCCTTTTCTTTTAATCTACTATCCTTAACTTCCTGAGTGAGCCACTGATGGGTCGTACTTGCTGAGTTTTTGTTTTTCAAAGGAATGTATTTTTGTTGCACATTTTGAATTGCTTCTTTAAAGGTTTTCCACTGTTCATTTACCACCATACCTTTTAGTCTATTTACCCAATTTATATGAGCCAGTTCTCCCCTCATACCTACATAATTGACTTTGATTAAGTGTCATGAAGATCCCCACCTGCCAAGTATGAGGCATATTAATTTCATCATATGAACATTAATATTAAACTGCTGCTGGAGTGAAGAAATTACTTGTTTAAGGAGATCGCCAGACATTGGGCTGGAAAAACACTTGAATACTAAGAGACAGTGCTTGGAGAGATAAAAGAATTGCTCACTGATTCAGTTAACAGAGATTGGGCTGAGCAATGGTGATCCACATCTTGTCGGGGTAAGAGACAGCACTACACCACCTCCCCACCCGCCCCCTCAACTGAGAGCTTGGAAATCCACAAACACAGGAGTTTGTTTAACAGTGAGTCATATGACTAACCTGCTGGCCAGGTCTGGTTTTGAATTGTGCACACAGGATAGTTTGAAGACAGACAGTAGATTGTAACTGAACCTGGAACAAGAGGGCTTCTCTCCTGGCTGTCTCTCTCTCACTTTCTCACAAACCTCCAGACCCATTGAAGTCGCTTAAACATCAAGAGAGAGAAGACTCCTACATCGAAACAAGTTAAAGTGTGCGCTGGGCCCCAACGAACAGCAAGACTTACCGGCAACCAAAGACTCCACATTGAACTCAAAAGACTGTAACTACACCCAGTTATTACCTCAAATGTTTCCCCTTTATTCTTTCTACTTTTTCTGTCTCTATCTGCGTGTGTGTTTATCACGCATGCATGCTAGCATGGTTGCGTCATGTATTCGGAGTCGTTAACTGAATTATAGTTTAAGGTTAATAAACTTCCACCTTTCTTGTTAAAATCTAAGAAAACTTGTCTGATTTGATTTTAGTTGCCTTGCAATTGGAAAGCAGTGAACAAGGATTCACTGGGGGGGTGGCGGAGGGGAGGGGGGGCGGTGGTTAAACCAGGCAAAGGCTGAGAGGGAACACCTAAACCCCTTTCTCACCTGACCGGAACAGTAAGTTTAAGATTCTTGTTTGCGATTGGAGTATGTCACTTTCAAACTTAACATGGAGGTCAATGGTACTAGCTCACTATTTCTCAGTGGATCTTTTACTATGACATTACTAATTAACCCTGCTTCATTATACAATTCTAGATCTAAAATAGCTTTATCCCTAGTCGTTTCCACAACATATTACTCCAAGAAACTGTCCTGAAAACATTCTACAAACTCATCTTCTAGACCACTCTTGCCAATTTCATTGTTCCAGTCTATATGAAGATTAAAGTCCTCCACAATTATTACATTGCCTTTGTTACAAGCTCCAATAATTTCTTGTTTAATGCACTGTCCGACGGTATAAATACTGTTAGGGGGCCTATAATCTATTCCCACCAGTGTTTTCTGATTCTTGCTATTCCTAATTTCCACCCGTACTGATTCTACTTCATGATTCTACTACTGAGTTTGGATGATCAGCCATGATCATATTGAATGGCAGTACAGGCTCGAAGGGCCGAATGGCCTACTCCTGCTATTTTTTCGATGTTTCTATGATCTTCTGAGGCCAGATCCTTTCTCACTATTGTCCTTATGTCATCCTTTATTATCAAAGCTACTCTTCCTCCTTTGCCGTTCTGTCTGTCTTTCCGAAATATTGTGTGCCCTGGACAGGGATTGAAGAGGGAGACAGTCTCAGAGCATTGGAGTAGAGCAAGGAATTGGAACTGCCAGCTGGAAACAGGCATTGGACTGCCTGATCACGTGGGCTGGTCTCTGACTGCTTTCACATTCACATGTCCCTGTGGTTCATGAAGGATTGTGTGTGTAAGGAGCTGGTGCCATAACCAACACTTTGGACGGAGCAGCAGTGCTTTTCTAGTGGGATGAAGGGCTCACACTGACATCTCTGCGATTGCCCGATTATCCCTGTGATTGTTCAAAATGAGCCCGAGACATTAACCTTCAAGCCGCTCCCCGCAGTGAACGTGGCTCTCAGTGTCGACCTGTCTGCTTCTGGTATTCCTATCCCTGGCGGCAAAGCAGAAATCAAGGCTGACGGTTACTGGAGAGTCTTTATCTTCAGCTAATGTATCAGCTGTCACTCAGGGGGTTAACCTCTCGCCTCCCACTCCACTCCAGAAACCCGAGCCCAGAATCCAGTCTGACACTCCTGTGCAGTACTGAGGGAGTGCTGCACTGTTGGAGGTTCTGTCTTTCAGATGAGATATTAAACTGAGGCCCCACCTGCCCTAGCAGATGTAAAAGATCCCAGGGCACTATTTGAAAATAAACAGAGGAGCTCTCCCCAGATTATCTGGTGATTCCTCCTCTTCCTCGTCTTTCTCCTCTTCCATTCTCCTATCCTCGACCCCTCATCCTCTTCCTGATCTTCCTCTTCTATCACCTCCTCTGTCCCTCCTCCTCCTTTTCCTCCCTTTCTTCTGCTTCCATATCCTCCTCCTACCCTCCCCCTACACCCCTGCTCCTATTTATTTTCTTCCTCTTTCTCCACATTCCCTCACTCTCCACCTCCTCCAAGTTTAGGTCTCTGAATAGCAATATTGTGCAGTGTGGAATGAATAACAGTCACACTGGCAGAACGGTACTTTCTTCAAAGTTGGTTGTAAATTAACTTGAGGCAGGACCTTTTTAAGATAAGTTGATGGTTCCTGAGTCCAGCAGTCATAAATTCAATTTCTTCGGCTCCAGGGAAGTTACAATTAATTGGCCAAACTGCATCTTTAAGTCTCCAAATTCACCCAAAGGGGTTTCTCACGTTCAACCTACAGTTGCTTTATATGAATTTTTATTTTCCTTAATTGACTTCATTTAAGCATTTCTGACAATGCACTTATCATAGGATCAACTCATCATTCCAGCACAGAAGGAGGCCATTCAATCCGTCTAAGCCTGTGCTGGCGCTTTGAAAGAGCTTTCCAATTCGTCCCACTGCCCCTACTCTTTCCCCATAGCTCTGCCAATCTTTCCTTTACAAGTACTTACCCAATTCTTTTTAGAAATTTATTATTGAATCTGCTTCCACCACCCTTTCAGGTTACGCATTCCAGATCACAACAACTCGCCGGGGAAAAAAAAATCTCTGCATCTCCTTCCTGGCTTATTTTACCGATTACAATATGTGTCCTCCAATTAAGAACCCTCTTGTCACTGTAAACAATTTCTCTCTCTCTCTACTGTAACAAAATACCTCGTAATTTGGAACACCTCAATTAACTCTTCCCTTAACCTTCTCTGCTCGAAGGAGAACGATCCCAGCTTCTCTAATTAAACTCCAGTGTTTGGAGATAAAATAGGGAGCAGGGCGAGAAACTCCTCCATTTACTCGCCCCTCCCTATCTCTGTAATCTGCTCCAGCCCCACCACCCTCTGAGATATCTGCCCTCCTCCAATTCTGGCCTCTTGAGCATCCCCAATTTTAATCACTCCACCACTGGTGGCTGCACCCTCAGCTCCGTCGGCCCCAAGCACTAAACCACTCCGCCTCTCTACCTCTCTTTCCACCTTTAAAACACTGCTTAAAAGCTAATATCTCCCTGTGTGACTCAATGTCAAATTTTGTTTAATAACACTCGTGAGAAGTGCCTTGGGGCACTTATTATCTTCAAAGGACTGTGATCATGCAAGTTGTTGCTCTTGGGAATGGTGATGAATTTAACTTCAGTGACAAACAATGACAGATCTCCACATTGAGTATTTTACTGCAGTGTCTCAATGTAATATGAACCATTGAGCAGTTAATGTGCAGATTGCAGTGTCTAGTTATGCACTATAACTTTGAATGCAGTTTTCAGCTTGTATCCGTACTTGTTGTAGTGGAGGGCAGTCTGTTACCATGCAGCATCCAGGGAGAGGGATAATGGTGGCCTTTAAAACAGTGGAGGGGTTTGACAGGGTAGACATAGAGAAGATGTTTCCACTTGTGAGGCAGACGAAAACTTCTTTACCCAGAGAGTGGTTAGAATGCAGAATTCGGAACCACATGGAGTAGTTGAGGTGAATAGTATAGATGTTTTTAAGAGAAGCTCGACAAGTACATCAACAACAACAACCCATATTTATATAGCACCTTGAGCAGAATAAAATATTTCAAAGTGCTTCACAGGAACATTATAAAACAAAGTATAACACCAAGTCACAAAAGGAGCTATATCGGTCAGATGACCAAAAGCCCAGTTAAAAAGGTAAGGTTTTAAAGAGTGTCTTAAGGGAGGAAAGTGAGGTTGCGAGTCAGAGAGGAGTAGGGAGGGAATTCCAAAGCTTGCGGCCGAGGCAACTGAAGGTGCGGACACCGATGGTGGAGCGATTAAAATAAGGGATGCACAAGAGGCCAAAATTAGATGAGTGCAGATATCTCGGAGGGTTGTGGAACTGGAGGAGATTACAGAGATAGGGAGGGGCGAGGACATGGAGGGAGTTAAAAACAAGCATGCGAATTTTAAAATCAAGATGTTGCTTGACTGGGAGCTAATGTAGGTCAGCGAGCACAGGGGTGATAGAGGAACAGGATTTGGTGCGAGTTAAGACATGGGCAGGAGAGTTTTGAATGACCTCAAGTTTACAGAGAATAGAATATGGGAGACTCGCCAGGAGTGTTTTGGAATCGTCAAGTCTAGAGGTAATGAAGGCATGAAGGAGGGTTTCAGCAGCAGATGAGCTGAGACAGGGGCAGTGGGACAATGTTATGGAGGTGGAAATAGGCGGTCTTAGTGATGGCATGAATATGACGTCAGAACCTCATCTCAAGGTCAAATGTGACACCAAGGATTCAAACAAACGGCTTAATCTCAGGTTGTTGCCAGGGAGAGGGATGGAGCTGGTAGCTAGGGAACAGAGTTTGGAGCAGGGACTGAAAGCAATGGCTTCAGTTTTCCCAATATTTAATTGGAGGAAATTTCTACACATGGTCACAAGAGCTTTTTTTTCTGTTTGAAAGCTTAGAATTCGGTGTGTTTTAAAAACTGAGAAAAAGGATTTTTCTGTGAACATTGAATGCTGAAACTTGGTGTTTGAACTGAGTGTGTGCAGACTGCAAGGCACCTGTTTCCAAGCAGCTCAACAGGGAAATGATAAGAAGATTTATGACTGTCACATAACTTGATTGTGGGTTTAGTTTCACTTTGCATTGTGAAAGAAGTGTGGCCTGGACGAGCAGCATGCAGGGAGCTGGCTAGACCTGTTTTGCAGACCAGATAAAAAGACCTACTCTCTGTAAAAGAAGACTTGCATCTCTTGGAAATAAATCCTACATTTGAAGTGTGGCCGTGGTCTTCTTGGAGAGAGGAAAAGACCCCTGGAGAGAGGAAAAGACCCAGGAAAAGAGGAGTTGCTGCTCTCTGTGGAGGAAGATTCATTTGCAGAAAGGAAGCCCTGCATTTTTAAAGGTGGCAGATTCTTACTGCCTCCAGTTTCTGAAGAATCCCTGTCTCAAGAGTGATTCCTTTTGCCCCTTGTGCTTTGGGAGATCCTGAAAGCTCAAGAAAGCTTCTATTGCTCAACTGCTACTTCAAAATCCAAGTAGACCTTTTGCTACACCCTTTGCTGAAAGATCTGTATATCGCCTGCTATAGACAAATTGCCTTGAATGCCTATCCATCACAGACTGTTCATCAGCCTTGGCTAGAGAGACTTCCAGTGGCATCTGCCTATTCGACTCCGGGACACATGGAGATATCCTATCAGACCATGACAGACCCAATTATTTTATTATTCCTAAGAAACAGTAGTAAACCAAAAAAAGCCCTTTTCTCCAGTTAACCAGTTTTTGAATGTATGTGTGTGCACATGAGGGTTAGGAAGAATAAGGAGTTATAAAATCTTTTCATATATAGAGTTATCTCATTATTGTTTAAGACTTAGTTTATTAATAAATAGTTAATTTTGTTGTTGTTTAAAGAAACCTGGTTTGGTGTGCTTTATTCTGGGGGACAAATAGAGTGTTTAATTTAGCTATTTTCCTGTAGGTGGGAAGCTTTACTAACATGCTGTGGCCTGTGGAGTAGTGGGACTGAATTAACAGTGCATTACTACTGCCTTGGTTATAACAACATCCAGTAGTGGATGTTGGATAAACACTCTGATAATTTAGCAACAGTGGAGGAGTCTAGAGAAGTGGTGATGAGGTAGAGCTGAGTGTTATCAGAGTACATGTGAAAACTAATGTTGTGCTTTCGGATGATGTACTGAGGGGCAGCACATAGACAAGATGTAAGAGGGGGCCAAGGTTAGATCCTGGGGGACACCAGAGGTAACAGTGCAGGAGCAGGAAGAGAAGCCATTGCAAATGATTCTCTGGCTATGACTAGATAGATAAGAATGGAACCAGGTGAGGGCAGTCCCACCCAGCTGGATGACAGTGGAGAGGTGTTGGAGGAGGATGGTGTGGTCAACTGTGTCAAAGGCTGCAGACAGGTCTAGAAGGACAAGGAGGGAAAGTTTACCTTTGTCACTATCACACAGGATGTCATTTGTGACCTTGATGAAAGCTATTTCGGTACTGTGGCAGGGGTGGAAATCTGATGTGAGGAATTCAAACCTGGAGTTCTGGGAAAATTGGAATGGATTTCAAAGGCAACAACATGTTCAAAGACTTTGGAGAGAAAAGAGAGATTGGAGATGGGATGACAGTTTGCAAGGATGGTGGGGCTAAGGGTTGTTTTTTGAGGAAAGGTGTGACGAGGGCAAATTTAAAAGGAGAGAGGGACAACACCTGAAGAGAGAGAACCGTTTACAATATCGGCTAACATGGGGACCAGGAGGGGAAGTTGGGTGATCAGCAGTTTAATGGGAATAGGATCGAGGTAACAGGTGGTGGATCCTATGGACAAGTTGAGCTCAGAGGGGGCATGAAGGGACATAGGAGAAAGACTAGAGAAAGATGCAAGTTCAGGGCTAGGGCAGGGGACAAGCATTATAGAAAGTTTGGCCAGGTGGGCTTGTGGAAGGGAGGGACACAGAAGCAGCTGATCAGATGATCTTGATCTTAGTGACAAAAAAGTCTATGAGCTCCTTGCACTTATTATTGGAGGTGAGAGTGGAGGGGACAGGGGAGAGGGGTTTAAGATGACAGTTTGCAGTACAGAAAAGAAACTGGGGGTTATCTTTGCATTCCAGGACGATCCTGGAATAGTGAGCAGTTTTAGCAGACAAGAGCAAGACTCAATGGTGTTTTAAGTGGTTCAGCTAAACAATGGCTAAACGAGTTGTCTGCCATATATGTTCAAGTCTGCTTCCTACGGACTTAAAGGAGCAGAGATGAGGGCCGTACCGGGGGAACGGCAAGGGTGAGAGAGACTGATCTTTTTTACTGGGGATTAGGAATCAAAGGTGGAGGGGAGAGCAAATCAGTCGCTGCAGAAATATTGAGGCAAATGGAGGGCCAAAGACTGGATAGTTGAGATTTTGAAATCGTAGTTGTAAGTGAATTGGGGATAGTTTTTTCCAGGATGGGTTGGGGCGGTCGGAGGGGGATGCGGTTGGAAAGTGATACAAGGAAGTGATCAGAGATTACTATCTGTAATTGATACGATTGGACAAGAAAGACCAAGTGAGATGGCAAGGTCAAGGAGGTGACAGTGAATATTGGTTGGGGAGTTTACATACAGGAAGAGACTTAGGGAGGATAAAAGAGCAGTAAACTCAGAGGAAAGTGAGCAAGACGAGTTGAGATGGAGGTTGAAATCACCCGATGATGTGAAGCCCGTTCAGTGCAGAGGCTGAGGGAGGAAAACAGTGAAATGAAGGAGGGAGAAAGGAATATACGGATTTATTGATAAAGTCCATTGAAGAGGAGTGGGAGGAGGCTTGTATGGAGAATAAACACCAGTACAGTCCAGTTGGGCCGAATGGCCTGTTTCTATACTGCACAGTCTATGTAATTCCAACAGCCTCTACATTCTGGCAGGCAGCATCAGGTGATGATAAGTTTTGAACCAATTAAAACTCTGCACTGTCCGTCAGGTCCACCTGAAAGGATAAACGCCATCTCCCCAATGCCTGTTCCTGCAAACTGGCTTTTGATACACATTTGTTTGCATTAATGAATGCAATGTGTGACAGACTGAATCCAAGCATAAGAAAATACCCAATTTGCTAGTGGGGGGGGGGGGGGTCAAAGTGCAGCAGAGTCTGGGAATGGCTGGTGGTGGCTGCAGCAAGGGAATATAATAACAGAGGCTGCTCATTTCACGGAACCAGACCCTGCAAAGTTGGATCGAAAGTTAAGCAGTTACTATTATTTCCACATTTTAAACATCCAAAAGCTGACCAAGAGAAATGATTTTTGGCTGGAACGGTTCAATTGCTGCCGACTTCAAATCCCAATGCAAAACATGCAATTTCCTCTGTGTGTGTGTGTGTGTGTGTAATTTGTGCTCATTGTGTAATCTGGAGTGCACTGGAATCCACAGCCTTGCTAACTCGGAGTGGAGAGTTCGACCCACTGAGCCAAGTTGGCACAGTGCCTACGGTTCCTGCCAGCCTGCAGCAGGAGGCAATTTTAATCACTCGTTGGGCTAATGGCGAGTAGTAATATTGGGTGAGGGTGTAAAACCCGTGCTCTGTCCAATCCCTTATTATTCCCACCTGGTGACTAGGTTAATATTATCCCCATCCTCCGCTCTGCAGTTGTCCTGCGAACTCTGAGCGGGCAAGTGATATTTTCCTTTCATTTTTCTTCAGTATTTGGATGGTCACCATGCCACCTGAGCTAGGGTGGAATGTGTCACTGTATTGGAGGGTGAGATAGCTCATAGAGGTCAGGGCAGCAGAGAGCAGACCTCTGGGGTGTGGAGTTCTCCATCTCCTCATGCCCCCTGAGCTTTCGGGGTCTTGTGATTTACACTGGATCCTGGTCACTTTGGAGTTTGACAGATTCCATGGTTTAGTTCACAAAGTAAATGGCAGATTTATGTATGAAAGCTGCATCCTTGTTATAACTCACCCATAGCATCAACCAGGGTGTGAGGGGGAGTGAGGTAATGAGTGAGAGTGTGAGGGGGAGTGAGGTAACGAATGATGGTGTGAAGAGGAGTGGAGTAACTAGTGACAGTGTGAGGGGGAGTGAGGTAATGAGTGAGAGTGTGAGGGGGAGTGGGTAACGAGTGAGGGTGTGGGAGGGGTGAGGTTAATGAGTGATAGTGTGGGGGTTGAGGTTAATGAGTGATGGTGTGAGGGGGAGTGGGTAACGAGTGAGGGTGTGGGGGGGGTGAGGTTAACGAGTGATGGTGTGGGGGGGGTGAGGTTAATGAGTGATGGTGTGAGGGGGAGTGGGTTAATGAGTGAGGGTGTGAGGAGGAGTGAGGTTAATGAGTGAGGGTATGCGGGGGAGTAGGGTAATGAGTGATGTTATAAAGGGGAGTGGGTAATGAGTGAGGGTGTGAGGAGGAGTAGGGTAATGAGTGAGGGTGTGGGGGGAGTGAGGTAACGAGTGAGGGTGTGAGGGGAGTGAGGTAACGAGTGATGGTGTGAGGGGGAGTAGGGTAATGAGTGAGGGTGTGAGGGGGAGTGGGTAATGAGTGAGGGTGTGAGGGGAGAAGAGGGTAACGAGTGAGGGTGTGAGGAGAGATGGGGGTAATGAGTGAGGGTGTGAGGGGAGAGGGGGGTAACGAGTGAGGGTGTGAGGAGAGAGGGGGTAATGAGTGAGGGTGTGAGGGGAGAGGGGAGTAACGAGTGAGGGTGTGAAGGGAGAGGGGGTAACGAGTGAGGGTGTGAGGAGAGAGGGGGTAATGAGTGAGGGTGTGAGGGGAGAGGGGGGTAACGAGTGAGGGCGTGAGGAGAGAGGGGGGTAATGAGTGAGGGTGTGAGGGGAGAGGGGGTAATGAGTGAGGGTGTGAGGGGAGAGGGGGGTAATGAGTGAGGGTGTGAGGGGAGAGGGGGTTAATGAGTGAGGGTGTGAGGGGAGAGGGGGGTAACCAGTAACAGGCTTTATTCCAGAGGAAGCAACCGTTAAGCAATGGAAGAGTGGAAATTCCCGCTACTCTGGAGCAAGAGAGAGTTAAGTTGGGTTGAATACTACAAACTAGTTTCAAGTTCTTAGTTTTTAAATACTAAAAATCTACTAATTGTGAAATATGAAAATGCTAAAAATGAACCAGGAGCCATCGTCTTTGAGGTAAAAAGTATAACATTTCAGGGGAGCTCCCACAGTCCTTGAAACATGTCACCTTTAGTGACAGAAAGTTGTGATTGACACCCGCCTGGACCATGAGGTTCCACGTCAGCGCAGTTCTTGAGATACTGAGCATTGGCGGGCAACGGCTTTGCTGATTTCTCGGTGTGGGGGCTGATCTCCCATGAGTACTCCTTGACTTGTGCCTCCTTCACAAGTGGACGCTCTGCCAGTGCGCTCTGGCTCTGGGCGGACAACCCACCTGACTCCAGAATACAGGGCATTTGCGAAAGATCTGCTGGTTCAGAAAGTTTATTTGGCATCAGTAGGATTGAAATATTCTTCCAAATCCACAGTGTGGCTTATCTGTGACTTAAACAATCCCTGCTGTCAGTCATATGAATGTGAATAAAGGGGGATTTTTAACTGGGAATGGGATTCAGGTAGGGGTGGGGAAAGGGCAGGTGAGGGAGGGGCAGGAGAGGCAGGGGACAGGGCAGAGCCAACAGCGGGTGGAGTAGGTGTTTAGGGGTGTGGCATGACAGTTGTCAGGGTGAGGTTGGGTGGCAGAGTTGGGTATAGCTAGGGTAGGGCAGGCAGGAGTGGGGCAGGGTGAGCAGGGAAGGGGGCTGGGCAGGTGGAGCAGAGTGTGGGGGCAGGGCGGGCACGGTGGGCCAAGGATGGGGGCAGGGCAAGGGTGTGGGGAAGGGTGTGGGGGCAGGGTGTGGGGGCAGGGTGTGGGGGCAGGGTGTGGGGGCAGGGTGTGGGGACAGTGTGTGGGGACAGGGTGTGGGTTCAGGGTGTGAGAGCAGGGTGTGGGGGCAGATGGTGGGGGCAGGGGGTGGGGCAGGGTGTGGGGGCAGGGTGTGGGGGCAGGGGGTGGGGCAGGGTGTGAGGGCAGGGTGTGGGGGCAGGGTGTGGGGGCAGAGGGTGGGGCAGGGTGTGGGGTCAGGGTGTGGGAGCAGGGTGTGGGGTCAGGGTGTGGAGGCAGAGGGTGGGAGCAGGGTGTGGGGGCAGAGGGTGGGGGCAAGGAGTGGGAGCAGGTTGTGGCGGCAGGGTGTGGGGGCAGAGGGTGGGGGGCAGGGTGTGGGTGCAGGGTGTGGGTGCAGGGTGTGGGGGCAGAGTGTGGGGGCAGGGTGTGGGAGCAGGGTGTGGGAGCAGGGTGTGGGGGCAGGGTGTGGGGGCAGAGGGTGGGGTCACGGTGTGGGGTCAGGGTGTGGGACCAGGCTGTGGGGGCAGGGAGTGGGAGCAGGTTGTGGCGGCAGGGTGTGGGGGCAGGGGGTGGGGGCAGAGGGTGGGGGCAGGGTGTGGGGGCAGGGTGTGGGGGCAGAGGGTGGGGGCAGGGTGTGGGGGCAGGGTGTGGGGGCAGAGGGTGGGGGCAGGATGTGGGGGCAGAGGGTGGGGGCAGGGTGTGGGGGCAGGGTGTGGGGGCAGGGCGTGGGGGCGGGGTGTTGGGGCAGGGTGTGGGGACAGGGTGTGGGGCAGAGGGTGGGGGCAGGATGTGGGGGCAGAGGGTGGGGGCAGGGTGTGGGGGCAGGGTGTGGGGGCAAGGGGTCTGGGCAGGGGGTCGGGACAGGGGGTGGGGGCAGGGGGGTCGGGGCTTGGTTGTGGGGGCAGGGGGTCGGGGCAGGGGATGGGGGCAGGGGGTCGGGGCAGAGGTTGGGGACATAGCAGTAAAGGCCGGCTCGGGTCTGTAAATGAAACCCGACCCCGAACCAGACCCGGCTCGAGTCCTTTCATTTTTTCCTGCACCCGTCCCGACCATCAGTTAATCTACCTTCCGTTTTTCACTTTGTTGCTTATCTGCACAAGCTTAAAAAAACTGTAACAAAACCACCTTTAAAGTCCAAAAAGTACATTAACATTGGAGGTGGTGAAAGAGTGTGTCCGACCCAACCCAACCCAACCCGAGCCCGAGTGCTGAACCCAGAGTGCGACCCAACCCGACCTGAACCCGACACATGTCGTCGGGTCCCATCGGGTTCGGGTCGGGTAGCCGGCCTTTACATGGCAGTGGGTGGAGGCAGGGGCATTGGGTTGGGGCAGGGCAGGACGTGGGGGCAGGGGCAGGACGCGGGGGCACACAGCAGCCAATCTGCGCACAGCAAACTCCCTCAAACAGCAACGTGGTAACAATGAGATAATCTTTTTAGATGTTGAGTGGTTGAGGGATAAATATTGTACAAGACACCAGGGATAATTTCTTCAAAATTGTGCCATGTTGTCTTTTACATCCACTAAGAGGACAAACAGGACCTCAGTTTAACATCTAATCTGAAAGACAGCACCTCCAGTCAGTGCAGCACTCCCTCAGTACAGCGCTGGTGTGTCAGCCTCAGTCTTAGGCCCAAGTGTCTGGCCCAAGACTTGAACCCATAACTATCGGCCTCTGAGGCGAGAATGCTGCTCCCGAGCCACTGAAATATGAAGCAGCTTTTCCACCCCCATCCCCCCGCCCCTGCCCCTGCTTAGATCAGGGTTAAAAT
Source organism: Heterodontus francisci (assembly GCF_036365525.1). Lineage (NCBI taxonomy): Eukaryota > Metazoa > Chordata > Chondrichthyes > Heterodontiformes > Heterodontidae > Heterodontus > Heterodontus francisci. The sequence goes on from NC_090413.1 coordinate 9,449,559, forward strand.
TGCAGTCGGGACTGTATTACCAGCCTGCTCAGGAGGAGCTGGTTAAAATGGAGACTGGTGGGATCAGGATGGGACAGCAGTGGGTAAACACCCGAGTTGATTTGATCCTGACCGGGTTCCTTCGGGAAGGGAGGGTGGTAACCACCCTGGGTGTGACAGTGACAGCAGCGCGAGCAGACTCCTGCGTGTGATAACCCCCCACATCGTATTTAACTCCTTCTCTCCTTTTTTTAAAGCACCAACAGTTTTTGCAGCAAGTAACATGATGAAAGACGGCACGGGGGATCAACAGGGAAAAGAAGAAATCAAGATGAAAGTCAGGAACTCAGGTACATTTCCACACTGGAACTGAACACCATGGAGAGACTTTAACCTCAAGGAGTGTGTGGTATTGGTTGGAGGGAGTGGGGGAATGGGGAACGGTGTTAAATCTAGCAATAATGTTCTGACCCACCAACTTCCACCTTTCACTCCAGCGCAATAGGCTGTCCCCTCGGGAGAGATACAGGATTGACTATAGGTTAATCGTCCAATTAAAGTGATATTGACATGGGTTTTCCAACACGCACTTTGGGGTCCATGGGTTTCCCAGGCTCCTGGAACTTGGCAGTGAAAATGAAGGCGAGAACACAGTGGAAATTGAGCAGGCTGAAGACACGTCAGGGAACTATGTCAATAAATAATCAGTGCTAACAGCTGCTTTCTTGTCTGCTTGTGGGAAAGAGAGTGTTCACAGAAGCTGGGCTGAGATCTTACTTTATACATGATCAGAGGTTTGATCTTCACTTTGGAGCTCTGATTTATCACATCAGTATGGGTGCTGCTTACACTGTGTTAGACTGGACCTCAGGGAGAACCAAGATGACCAGCACCAGCCGCAGCACCGGCAGCCGCCTGCTGCTCACAGACCCGCAGCTCCACAGTAGAGAGGGGAGCGGCAGAGAGGTGCAGCCAGCAGGAGGCCATACCTGGCACCCAACGTCTACAGACTGTGGATCAGCTTCCAGGACATGTCGGAGCACCAGCGTCTCCGGAGGCTCAGGGTGTCGCGTCAGGAGGTGGCAGACTTTTACAGCCTGCTGGAAACAGACCTGCTGCCAGCTGGACCTGGTGACCATGATTCACCAGTGACTGCCAAAGTCACCACCACCCTCAGCTTTATTGTCTCTGGTTCCTTCCAGGGCTTTGCTGGAGACATTTACAGGATCACAAATATACAAAATGGAGAACTGAAACCTGTTGATTTTCTCCCTGTTTATTGTTTCTATAACCATCCCCACTATTGATGTTAAACTGACCAGCCTGTAGTTGATAGGACTGTCTTTACACTACACCCCACACAAGCGCCAGGCAATGACCATCTCCAACAAGAGAGAATCTAACCATCTCCCCTTGGCATTCAATGGCATTACCATCATTGAATCCCCATTATCAACATCCTAGGGGCTACCATTGACCATAAACTGAATTGGAGTAGCCATATAAATACCGTGGCTACAAGAGCAGGTCAGAGGCTCGGAATCCTGCGGTGAGTAACTCACCTCCTGACTCCCCAAAGCCTGTCCACCATCTACAAGGTACAAGTCAGGAGTCTTGTAGTCTCCACTTGCCTGGATGGGTACAGCTCCAACAACACTCAAGAAGCTCAACACCATCCAGGACAAAGCAGCCCACTTGATTGGCACCCTATCCATAAACATTCACTCCCTCCATCACTGTTACACAGTGGCAGCAGTGTGTACCATCTACAAGACGCACTGCAGCAGTGCACCAAGGATCCTTAGACAGCATCTTCCAAACCCGTTACCTCTACCAACTAGAAGGACAAGGGCAGCAAAGGCATGGGAACAGCACCACTTGCAAGTTCCCATCCAAGTCACACACCATCCTGACTTGGAACTATATCGCCGTTCCTTCACTGTCGCTGGGTCAAAATCCTGGAACTCCCTTCCTAACAGCACTGTGGGGGTACCTACCCCACATGGACTGCAGAGGTTCAAGAAGGCGGCTCACCACCACCTTCTCAAGGGCAATTAGGGATGGGCAATAAATGCTGGCCTGGCCAGCGATGCCCACATCCCATGAACACATTTTTAAAAAGCCTTTCTTGAATCAGGGTGTCATATTAGCCACTCTCCAATCCTCTGGCACATCCCCCATATCTAGGGAAGATTGGAAGATTATGGCAAGCCCTTCGTTATCTCCACCCCCACTTCCTTAAACAACCTGGGATGCAAGCCATCCGGACCAGGTGACTTATCCACTCTAAGCATAGTCAGCCTTTCCAGTACATCCTTCCTATCAATTTTCATCTCATCCATTACTTCTACCATAACTGCTTCTACCAATATTTTGTCAGCTTCATCTTCCTGAGTAAACTCTGAGAAAAGGACTCACCAAGCATCTGAGCTCTGCCCTCCAGCTCTAAGCATATATCACCCTCTTTGTCCCTAATAGGCCTCACTCCACCTTTTACAACCCACCCACTATTTACATGCCGGTAGAAGATTTTTGGATTCCCTTTTATGTTGACTGCTACTCTATTCTCATTTTCTCACCCTGGCAGTATTTTCCTCTTCACCTCCCTTCTTAAGTTATTGTATTTAGCCTGGCTCTTGCTTGAAAAAATTCACCTGACATGTATCATACACCCTCTTTTTTGTTTCATCACATTCTCCACCTCCCTCACCATCCAAGGAACCCCAGCCCTGCTTTCCCCCACCCTTCGCCCTTGTTAGAATGCACCTAGCATGTACCTGAAGCTTCTCTTCCTTACAGATAACCATTGTTCCATTACAGTTTTTCCTGTCGATCTTTCGTTCCATTTTACCCCGGTTGGATCCCCTCTCATCCCACTGAAGTTAGCCCTCTTCCAATTTAGAAGTTCTACTTTAGATTGTTCCTTGCTCTTCTCCATTGCTAATCCAAACCTTATGATAAGATGATCACTCTTACCCGAGTGTTCCCCCACAGACATTTGGTCCACTTGGCCCTCCTCAATTCCCAGCACCAGATCCAAAAATGCCCCCTTCCTAGTTGGACCATTAACATACTGGTCCAGGAAGTTCTCCCAATCGATATTTGGGTCAGTAAAGTCCCCCAATATCACCCCTCTTTAGTTCTTGCACATCTCTGTCATTTCCCTGCAGATTTGCTCCTCTATCTCTCCCTCTCTCACTATTTTATCATTCCCTTTTTTCTTCTCAATTCTAACCAAACAGATTCTGTCTTTGCCCCCTTCCTATCAAGCACCACAATGTCGTCCCCAATCAGTACTGCCACCCCGACTCCCTTTTTCCCTTTTCTGTCTTTTCTAAACACTTTGTATCCATGAATATTAAGTGCCCAGTCCTTACAATTTTTAAACCATGTTTCCTTTATTGCCGTTATATCATATTCCCACACCGTTATTTGTGCTTGTAGCTCACCAACCTTATTCACCACACTTTATGCATTTACATACATGCATTGTAAACATGTCCTTGTATTTCTCGTCTAGTACTATCCAACACTCTCACTCCTGTAGGCACATTATTCCTCTTTTCTACTTCTATGTCCTGGTGTCCATTCCCCTGCCAGTTTAGTTTAAACCCTCCCCAAACACGAGTGAGTCTCCCCACGAGGACATTGATCCCAGTCCTGTTGAGGTGCAACCCGTCCCTTTTTGAATAGGTGCCTCCTGCGCCAGAACTGGTCCAAATGCCCCAGGAATCTAAAGCCCTCTGTCCTGTCCCATGCCTCCTGCATTGATCCTCCCTATCATCCTATTTCTACTCTTGCAAAAGACAGGCAGGTAGAAATGTTATGGAGCAACGGAAGGCCCTTAAAGAGGAAGTGATCCGGGTACAGTCCAGGAAAGGAAGGACAATCAAAGCCAGAGCACCCCGGATGACGAAGGAGCCAGAGAGCAAGATGAAACAGAATAAAGGGATATATGACATGTGTCATGTGTTAATACAAGAGAGATTTAAAAAAAGAAATGAGAGAGACACAGAGGCAGTATGAGAACAGATTGGAGACCAACACAGAAGGGAACGGATCTCCTCGATCGCCATATTCAAAATAAAAGGGTTGTCAGAGGAGTGGTAGGGCCAATCAGGGACCAAAATGTTGGAGGCAGAAGGCATGGCCAAGATACCAAGTGAGCATCCTGAATCAGTGCCCACCAAGTCAGCGGACCTTGCCAAAGCTATGGTAAATGCAGAGGTTGCCAGGAAACTGGATGCGTTAAAGAAAATAAAGAGGAGAAACAAGGAAGGCTAGCAGTACTTACCATTGACAAATCACTCAGTCCAACATCACATGTTGCCAAGGGACATAGAGGTAGAAATTGTGGAGCTGCTAGCTAGTCGTCAAGAGGACATAGACAGGCTGGTGGAATGGGCGGGCATTTGGCAGATGAATTTCAACAAAGAGAAGTGTGAGGTGGCATATTTGGGTAGGAAGATGAAGAGGAACAATACATACTTAACACTACAATTTTAAAAGGGGTGCAAGAAGAGAGAGAGAGAGAGAGACCTGGGGGTGCGTCTGTGCAAATCTTTGAAGAAGGCAGGACAGGTTGTCGAACCACACCATAGAATCATAGAATAGCACGGTACAGAGAGGCCATCTGGCCCATCGAGTCTGTGCTGGCACCTACGAAGAGCAATTCAGTTAATTTCACTGCCCCGCTCTTTCACAATCCCCATGCAATTTTTATCTCCTTTAAATATTTATTCAATTCCCTTTTGAAGGCTACAATTGAAATAATGTCAATCACCCAGTCAGGCTGTGGATTCCAAATGCTAAGATTGCTCTTTGAGACAACTGGCACAGACTGGATGGGTCAAACAGCCTCCTTCCATGCAGTAATATTCTGTGATCATATTTTTTATTTATTACATTGCTGGGATGGTCGCTATCAAGACCTGCATTTATTGCCCTTCCCTAATTGCCCTTGAGAAGGTGGTGGTGAGCAGCCTTCTTGAACCGCAGCAGTCCTTGTGGGGTAGGTACACCCACAGTGCTGTTAGGAAGGGAGTTCCAGGACTTTGACCCAGTGACAGTGAAGGAACAGCAATATAGTTCCAAGTCAGGATGATGTGTGGCTTGGAGGGGAACTTGCAGGTGGTGGTGTTCCCAACAGCCTTCAATCCTTGACCTCTTAGGCGGCAGAGGTCATGGGTTTGGGAGAAGCCGTTGTGAAGCCTTGGTTGAATTGCTGCAGTGCATCTTGTAGATAGGACACACTGGTGTCATTTACCCGCCGTAGCTTCATATCCCTTGGTACCCTTACCCAACAAGAATCTACCAATCTCAGTCTTGAAAGTTCTAATTGTCCCCCAGTTTTAACAGCCCTTTGAAGGAATGTGTCCCAGATCTCTAATCCCCTCTGTTTCCATCCAAATGAATGGGCCTATTCATGGAGAGGAACCACAAGCAGAGGGAGCATGTATGAGGAAACAGGAGGATGGCTCCTCACTATACTCCATGACATGGGGAGGGCACATTACTGGGGAGCACGCCACCTGATTTCCAATGTCTATCCCAGTTGTTCCGGAGGAGGCGGTCATAGTTGCCCCCTCTCACCATTCCTCTTATTTGACACAACAGGGTTTATTCCTTTTTAAACAATGGATGTGCTTACCACCTCTGTGAGCGTTTTACCTTTTAACCTTTTACAGTGATCGCGAAAGAACCAATCGGTCAGGTTTTTTTAAAGTTTAGATTAGTTCAGAGATACAGCACTGAAACAGGCCCTTCGGCCCACCGAGTCTGTGCCGACCATCAACCACCCATTTATACTAATCCTACACTAATTCCATTTTCCTACCACATCCCCACCTGTCCCTATATTTCCCTACCACCTACCTATACTAGGGGAAATTTATAATGGCCAATTAACCTATCAACCTGCAAGTCTTTGGCATGTGGGAGGAAACCGGAGCACCCGGAGGAAACCCACGCAGGCACAGGGAGAACTTGCAAACTCCACACAGGCAGTACCCAGAATTGAACCCGGGTCGCTGGAGCTGTGAGGCTAAGGTGCTAACCACTGTGCCACTGTGCCACCCATAATGGGCCTATTCTTGAGTTTAAACAAGAAAAGGGTAAGTTTATTATTCTTAACACTCTAACTCCGATTTTAAAATACTAAAAAAAAATCGCTGCAAATTCATGCACACATTCACATGAGAATCACACGCACATAAATAGATTACAGAGGGGAAATTGATTTGGTAGTTGAATTAAAGTCCAGAATAAATGGAACTTTTAAATACACAGTCTGTGAAGTGGACGATCCAGTATTTGAAGCTGTATTTTTGAAGTCCTCACTGCTCAAAGGTTGGTCTGTTCTGCTTAGGTTTCCTTGAAGGCAGAATTGTAGTTGGCTGTCTTCCCCTGGTTGCTGGCTGTAGCAGTCTGTAGGCTTGGAGGGTTCACAGTCGCAGACGGTTTTCAAACTTGATGTTTTCTGGGAGGAGAGAGAGTGAGAGGGGGAAGCCTGCAGCCTTCTCTGCTGCTGCATACTCAGATACGGCATGTGTCCTTTATCTGTGTAACTACTCCCAGTTTCTTCAGAGATGGACAGTCACATGGTTCTTCAGGTTTTTTTGGAACTTTCTAATGAAACTTTCAAAGTTTCACATGCCCCAGGATGTCAATTTACACTTGAAGGCGGTTTGGTCTTTCAAAGTCAGTATTTGAGCATTGCCTTGACTGTTATGCTAATGAGGCTATTCAAAGTAATTCAATCACTTAGAGCAAGCCATTGTCCTGGCTCAGCTTTTTGTTAGACTTTTGTTTCCAGTTCAATCTCCTGGTATTTCAGATGCAAATAGAAGTGGCCATCTTGGCTGCTAGTTTTTTAAAAGTTACTGTTGGATTTTTCCCATTAAGAATCTAATGCAAGTTTCCAACCAATGAAATTAATATTTCTCATTTGGCATATAGGGCTTTCTTGACACGGTGGGCAAGGCTTCGTACTGGGAGTCTGCATTCGGAAAATTGGCTCTGAAATTTCAAAGTTGATTGATGGGCTTTTAAAATCTACCCTTTCCCGCCATAACACTGACCGGAGTACGGGCACACGATACCTGACCCAAATGGCCAATCTTAACATGTGAGCCTTGGCAATGAGACTGGCTGCGGGCTATTCAGTCATGGGAGCTATCACTGGAACACCAGAGCTTGCTGTCACACAGATAGCTGTGGTCACTCAGTTCACCACTTTTTCTCCGTGCTTGTCCCTCAGCACAAAGCCTCAGTCCCATTTCCATCGCTCCTTTTGATTCTCATTCTTCCCTCCTGAGTCTCCCAAACTCTGGTCACACAGAAACATGGGGGGGGGGGGGGGGGGTACATTTAAAAAAAATAATAAATCCATATATTTTGAATCAAATTTACTTTTTGTCAAAGCTTCAATTGGCAGGAGGCCCGGTGACCAGTGGACATTAATTTACGGCAGTTGTCAAAAAATCCAGGGGGGAGATGAGGAGACTTTACACTACGCAGTGAGGTTTCGTGATCTGGAATGCACTGCCTTAAAGGGTGGTGGAAACAAATGCAATAGTGACTTTCAAAAGACAATTTGCTGGGCTCGGGAAAACAGCAAGGAAGCTCTTCCAAAGAGCTGTCACTGGCGCAGTGGGCCGAATGGCCTCTTTCTGTGTTATATCGTTCGATGATTTCCATGCCACACTTTGTAGTGAGGCAGTGATCAGAAGTGGGAATGCCAGTAGAATCTTCTCTGTAGCCCAAGGGTGCTGAGGCAAACTGCAGTACATTGAATAAATGTGCAGTCACAAACATCTCAGTATCACATCATCAAAGTTACTGACTATAGTGTCGTATTCAAGAACCAAGCAGGAGGTTTCTACACAATCACCAAGGAGTGTTAAAATAAGGATGCAGGACTGTCTTGACGTTCAATGTTGCTGTTAGATATCAGATCTTTCTGTTGATTTTTAATAAACCCTTTTCTGGGTTCTCTGGGATTTTCCTTTTTGTGTTTTTTTTAAATCTGTACTCAAGAAGGTGAAGGATGGCCGTGCTGGGGAATGAAACCCTTTGACTCGTGTGATATTTGATCTGCTCCCCGCACCAGCTTTCCCGTCTGCTCTCTGAGTCAGAATGTTAATTAGTGTTGAATTAGGCACAGTTTGGGGCTGGAGCCCCATGACTAATAGTTCCTGGACTGAGGCTGCACAAGCTCATTGCACACAGAGCCCCAAGCCAGAACACAGGACAGCTTCAGCCAAGTGACTGACCTGGATTCAAGGCCTGTTTCTAACCGAGTGCCCAGCTGCTTCCTGCCAACACCTCCCCTCCCCCACTCCCCCTCCTCCCTTCCTCTTTCCCTCCCCCACTCCCATCCCTCTCTCTCCATTCCCTCCAACTCTTGCTCTTTCCCTCCCTTTCTACCCCTCTCCCTCCCTCCCTCCCTCTATCTCGCCCTCTTTCCCTCCCTTTCTTCTCCTCTCTCTCCCTTCCCACTCTCCCCCAGTTCCCTCCCTCCTTCTCCCTTCCCACTCCCTGTCCATCTCTCTCCCTCCCCCTCTCTCCTTCCCTTTGTCCCTCTCTCCCTCCTCTCTTTCTTTCCCTTTCCTCCCCTCTCTTTCCCCCTCTTCCCCTGCCCCTCCTGCACACCCCTACCCCCACTCCCCCTCCCCAGCCCCTCCCCTCTTCCTTGCCCTCCCCAGGCCCTCCCTCCCACTATCCCTCACCTCCCTCATTCCCACTCTCCCACTTCCCTCGCAACTCCTCTCTTCCCCGCCCCCAACGTCCCCTCTTCCCCCTCCCCCCGCTCACCCCACCCCTTCTCTAACTCCCCTGGCCCGCCCTCCCCCCATCCCTTCCAACTTTACAGAAGATCTTTAGGCAGAACAGCGGAAGAGTCTGTGACTCATTGAGAGCAGTCAAGAGTTACATATTTCACAAATGTTTCTCATTATTCAGAATCCTGCCTTAACCATGTGGAACGCATTACACACAGAGACCCGAAAATAGCTGTCTAACCTCCTAGTAGTAGCAGAATTTGAATAAATGCTGAGGGACTTTGTAACAGAGAAGGATTTATACAAACTGATTGGGATTGTTGGGAGAGTGCTAGCACAGTGATTGTAATCCGTAGGCCTGGAGAACAGTCCAGGGAACAGGAGCTCAACAGGGCAGTTTGAGAATGTGAAATCAGTTTTCAAAATCGGGAAATGAAAATCTGACCATCTGAATTGGTGCACCAGGACTGTTAGTTGTATCGAAACTACCACCAGCGAGTCACCATCACACTAGAGATAGGCAAATAAGGCCGATCAGAGCAGGAAGGTCCACATCCCAAGAATGAATAAGCATCTTCCATTGCCCTGCGTGAGTCGATGGAGTCAGTTTATAACTAAAAGAGTTTTGATATCTTGTAAAGGATGATGTCGGATCCAGTGTCGCACTGGGTCAAATTCCATATTTATTACATTTCCATTCAAAGGCGTCCCCTGGTGCTTTGAGGATTGATTTATACAACCCTGAAAAAATGGAGCGACATTCCATGTATGTTTTCATCTACATTCCCTTACTTATATCTGTTTCATTTTTATCCCTTATCTTTAAAGGTGAGGATGCACAGCAAGATGGCAAGCAAGAGGCACCAGTTGGAGGTAAATCCGCGGGATTTACATTGGGCAGTGGGTGGGGGGGTGCAGTTGGGGGGGGTGGGATGGGGCAGGAATGGGAGTGGGAGGGGTAGATTTGGGGCTGGGCAAAGGACTGGGTGAGGAGTGGGAGGGGAACAGGGAGGCAAGGGGATTGGAATAGGGAGGGGAGGGGGAGTGGAACAGGGAGGGAGAGCGAGCGGTACAGGGAGGGGAGGGGCTGGTACAGGAAGGGAAGGAGCTGGTACAGGGAGGGGAGGATGAGTGGAACAGGGAGAGGGATGGGAGGGGGTCAGGGAGGGAAGGGGCTGGTACAAGGAGGGGAGGGGGAGTGAAACAGGGAGAGGGAGGGGAGGGGGACAGGGAGGGAAGGGGACGGTACAGGGAGGGGAGGGGGAGTGAAACAGGGAGAGGGATGGGAGGGGGACAGGGAGGGAAGGGGCCGGTACAGGGAGGGGATGGGGAGTGGAACAGGGAGAAAGAGAAAGTACACTGAGGGGCAGTGGGAATGGTTTTAACTGCACTGAGTGAAGATGGTGGCATAGCAGCAATGTCACTGGACTAGTAAACAAGAGGCCCAGGCTAATACTCTGGCGACATGGGCTCATATCCCACCATGGCAGTTGGTGGAATTTAAATTCCATTCATTAATAAATTCAATTAATTAATGAAAAGCTGGAATTGAAAGCTAGTCGGCATTGTTGACCATGAAACTCCCAATCGGACAGGTTCTCCTAAGTTTAATAAAGAAAGAGGTTAACGTTAATGTATTTAAATCAAACTAAGTAAAATAATAAACTATGCACCAACTTTCACATATACACACACACTAGAGGTACACACACACTCAAATAGGTTACAGAGTGGAGAAGTGTAGATTGCTTAAATTAGAGTCCATAGAATAAAGGAGTGTACAATCTGTGGAATTTGGTGATTCAGCTGACTTCTAGCTGAATTTGGTGGTCCTGAGTCTTTTAGTTTGAAAAGATAAATGGCTGATGCGGTGAGTCTCTTGGAGACAGCAACGCAGATGATTTCCTCCAAAGGGGTTTCTAGTTGTAGCCAGAGTATGCAACGGTGGTCAGTCAACAGGCAGAGTTCGAAGCTTGCAAGCTGGAATGGAGAGTGAGAGAGAGAGAGAGAGAGAGAGGGGGACTCCGCACTTGGGTCTACTCATGTCAGGGTCCAGATGCTTCTCCTTGCTGCTGCAGAGAAACACAGCTTAAAAACAACAGATGTGGGTGGGGGGGGGGTGGGAATGGTGTCACATGACAGTCACCCAGTGATTCAAGCATGGTAGTTAGCACTGTATTTCTTCTTGCTAAAAATAACAGGCAGTTCCCTTAAACTTCCTGGGTCTTGGTTCTTGCTGGGATGAGCAGACATTTCATTTCCACCTCACAGGCCTTGTAATGTAGGATACAGTGTTGCAAATTAGGTAGCCATGTTAAGCTGCTGGCAAGTCATCTTTTATCTGTTCCTTTTTAAATTTCTTTAAAAAATATAAATTCAGGTCTCCAGTCAGTGGATTAAATAAAATTATCATTCAACAAAGCACGTTGGTGTGATACTGTCCAGCATCTACAAGGCACAAGTCAGGAGTGTGATGGAATACTCTTCACTTGCCTGGATGGGTGCGGCTCCAACAACACTCAAGAAGCTCAAACACCATCCAAGACAAAGCAGCTCGCTTGATCGGCACCCCATCCACCACCTTCAATATTCACTCCCTTCACACCGACAGAAGTGTGTACCATCTTCAAGATGCACTGCAGCAACTCACCAAGGCTCCTTCAACGTCACCTTCCAAATCCGTGACCTCTACCACCTAGAAGAGCAAGGACAGCTGCTGAGCCACTCTTGGTGATGGACATTGAAGTCCCCCACCCAGCATACATTCTGTGCTGCTTCCAAGTGGTGTTCAACATAGAGCAGTACTGTTTCATTGCTGTTGCTCTGCAGTCACACGTAAGGGCAGCAGATTTCCTTCCCGAAACCAGATGGGTTTTTACAACAATCCAGTAGTTTTACAGTCACCATTACTGAGACTAGCTTGATACTCCAGATTTATTAATTAATTCAATTTAAACTCCACCAGCTGCTGTCGTGGGATTTGAACTAGTGTCATCAGAGCAATCCAGGATTCTGGATTACAAGCCAAGTAATGTTACCACTATGTTACCATGCCTCAGCCAGTTAAACTCTAATCTCTGGAATTTCTTCCCTGAACCTCTTCGCCTCTCCATCTCTCTCTCTTTCCTTTAAGACCCTGCTTAAAATCTATCACTTTGTCCAAACTTTTGCTCAGCTGTTCTAACCTCTTCTTTGGCTCAGTGTCAACTATTGCTGATCACTCTTGTGAAGCACCTTGAGATATTTTACTACGTTAAAGGAACTATATAAACACAGTTTGTTGTCATTGCTGATTTTTGCATGTAAATAATTTGAAGTAAATGAGAAGCTATTTAAGCATGTGTGGATTTTGGGGGGTAGGGTGGTAAAATGAGGAGAGGCCATATAAATGAAATTATACAATTTTAAAAGGGGTGCAGAAACAGAGAGTCATGAGGGTTTAACATGGACAAAGCTTTGGAGGTGGCAGGACAAGTTGAGAATTCTGTTTAAAAAAGCATATAGAATCCTGGGCTTTGTAAATAGAGGCAAAGCATACAAAAGCAAGGAAGTTATTGTAGACTTTATAAATCACTGGTGAGGCCTCAGCTGGAGTATTGTGTCTAATTCCAGGCTCCACACTTTAGGAAAGGTGCCACTGTTAGAGACAGTGCAGAAGAGATTTATTGGAATGCTTCGGGGGAGTAAGGGACTGCAGTCATGAGGAGAAACCAGAGAAGTTGGTGATTGTTCTCCTTAGAGTCGAGAAGATTAAGGGCAGATTTAATAGGGGTGGTTAAGCTCATAAGGGGCTTTGATAAGAGTAGCTGTGTTTCAGCAGAAAGATTGGTAACAAGAGGTCACAGATTTTAAGTGACAGGCAAAAATAAAAAATCCAGGAGGGAAGCGGAATGATTTTTCTGAACATTTTTATCTGGAATGCTCTGCTTGGAATGGTGGAAGAAAAGTCAATAGTAACTTTCAGAAGGGAATTGGGTATAAATTTGAAAAGGAGGAATATGCAGGGCTATGGGGAAGGAACGGAACAGTGGGATAAATTGGACAGCTCTTTCAGGGAGTCAGCACAGATATGAGGGGCTGAATGGCCTCCTTATGGGCTATATGATTCTATGACCGTAAGCACTTTGAAGAAATACTTCGAAATGTCCCAAATATATTTTTGTGATAGGTATGATGAACGTTTCTCTATCGCATATTCAGGGTTCTTGTGAAGTTATCACTTCTAAGGGTTAACAACTAGTTTAAAATAAATGGTCAAGCAGAACTTTCAGTTCAGTCAGAATGTGAGTTATATAACCATGTATAAAACCTACTGATCACAAGGCTTTTCACCAGGGGAAAGTAGGGTTACCAATGGCGGTTGGACATATTTCTGAACCACCAATCACCTCTCTCCCCATCACCAATATTTTTCTAACAATTAAACAAAAGTATACAAAGCAAATTAAATTTTTTTTTAAATAACCTTATCATTTTTCTCTCGGGTTGCTTACAACAGAATCCAGGAGGTTAATCTTTAATCCTTGGAGTTTGCAGGACCATCCTGGAGGTGGCAACCCCTTGGCATAAATAATTTAGCTTGACATCATATTGATGTAAAAGCGTCGAGAATGAACAAGCTCCATGCCTGAAATGGAATGTTAGCTCGTTCAGGCTGTTATTCTCTATAAGGAAACAGAAAACCCGAAATAGGGATGGGCTCCAAAATGGAATCTTAGTTCTGCCTGGCTGACTGCCAAAATACTTCTCTGTATGCTTCTGTTTTGGAAAGACAAGAATTTTTTTTCAGTTAACACAAAGCCACAAAGTCCGCAGTTCCAAACAAAAGTGAAATAAAACTTCTGGCGTCTGCTGTTCCCTTCTCCAATGCTGTAGGTCACGATGTGATAGAGGTTTGTTCGGGTTACATTCCACATCAGGCCGCATCGAGAGATCATTACTTTTGTTATTTTACTGACCCCCCAACAGAAAGACAGAATTCTTCTCCATAGTTCAATAGAGAACCAAGCTGAAAGGGCACAGGAGAACTGAAAAATGAAATAAGACAGACCAAGAAAGAATTTGAGAATAGGTTCGCCAGTAACATTAAAAGGAACTCAAAAGTTTTTTTTATAAAGATTTAAATAGCAAAAGAGTTGTCGAAGGAAGGCTGGAGCTATTGAAGTACCATAAAAGGAGATCTTCTTGTGGAGGCAGAGGACATGGCTGAGGTACTAAATGAGCACTTTCCATCTATTTTCACTCGAGAGGTGGATGCTGTCAATCTAGCAGTAAAGCAGGAGGTGGTAGAGAAATTGGATAGGACAAGAATAGATAAAGAGGGCGTACTTAATTGGCAGCAAAGTAGGAAAGCCGCATGGATGGGATGCATCTCAGTTTGCTAAGGGAAGTAAGGGCAGAAATTGCGGGGGCTCTGGCTGCAATCCTCCTTAAATATGTGGGTGGTGCCAGAGGACTGGGGCATTGCAAATGTTACACCCCTGTTTATAAAAGGGGAGAGGGATAAACCCAGCAATGACAGGCCAGGCAAGCCTAACATTGGTGGTGGAGCAACTTTTAGAGACAATAATCCGAGACAAGATTAATTACTTGGCACTTGGAAAATTATGGGTGAGAAATGACAGTCTGCAAGGATTTGACTAACTTGATTGAGTTCTTTGATGAAGTTAAAGGAGAGGGTTGATGCGCAATTAATATTATATATATGGACTTTCAAAATGAGTTTGATATAATAACACATATAGACTTGTTGCCAAAGTTGAAGCTCATGGGATTAAAGGGGCATTGACTATGTGAATATGAAATTGGTTAAGGGACAGAAAGTAGAGAGTAGTGGTGAATGGTTGTTTTTCAAACTGGAGGAAATTATGAAGTGGTGCCCCCCACTGCACTTAGGCATACAGGGCACAGCCGCAAAGTTTGCGGGTGACATAAATCTCAGAAGTGTAGTCAGGAGGACATTGACATGCTGGTGAAATGGGCAGACACCTAGGAAATGAAGTTTAATGCAGAGAGGTGAACTATTTCATTTTGGGAGGAGGAATGAAGAGAGGTATTAGAAATTAAAATGGTGTGTCAGAACAGAGAGTCCTCGGTGTATACTAGCCTCTGAAGGTGGCAGAACCTTCTCAAAGACAATTAGGGATGGGCAATAAACACTCGATACCCACATCCCATGAACAAATGTTTTTAAAAAACAAGTTACAGGTTCTTGGTTTTATAATGGAAGGCAAAATGTACAAAAGCAAGGAAGTTATGCTATATGTTTGTAAAACACTGGTTATATCCCAGCAGGACTAAGAACATAACATAAGAAGCAGGAGCAGGAGTAGACCATACAGCTCCTGAAGCACCCACTCTCCTTATCCCTTGATTCCCTGAAAGATCAAAAATCCATCTATCTCAGCCTTAACAACAGTCAACAATGGAGCATCCACAACCCTCTGGGGTAGACAGTTCCAAAGATTCACAACCCTCTGAGGGAAGTAATTTTTCCTCATCTCAGTCATAAATGATCGACCCCTTATCCTGAGTCTGTGCCCCCGTGTTCTAAATTCCCCAGCCAGGGGAAACAACCTCTCAGTGCCTACCTTGTCAAGCCCCTTCAGAATCTTGTATGTTTCAATGAGATCATCCCTCATTCTTCGAAACTCCAGAAAGTAGAGGCCCAATTTACACACCCTATCATAAGACAACCCTCTCATCCCAGAAACCAATCTAGTGAACCTTTGCTGTACTGCCTCCAAGGCAATTATATCCTTCCATCAAAACTGCACACAATATTCCAGGTATGGTCTCAACAAAGCTCCATCCAATTGTAGCAAGACTTCCTTATTGCTGTTCTCCAATCCCCCTTGCAATAAAGGCCAACACGCCATTTGCCTTCCTAATTGCTTGCTGTACCTGCATGCTAACCTTTTGTGTTCTTTGTATGAATACACCCAAGTCTCTCTGAACATCAACATTTAAAAGTTCCACACTATTTAAAAAAATATTTTACTTTTCTATTCTTACTACCAAAGTGAATAATCTCACACTTCCCCATATGATATACCATCTGTCACCTTATTACACAATCACTGCACCTGTCTATATTGTGACTGATTCTGGGCACTACACTTTAGGAATAATGTCAACGTTCTAGAGAAGGTACAGAAGAGATTTAGCAGAATGGTACCGGGGTGAAGGACTGCAGTTATGTAGAGAGCCTGGAGTAGCTGGGATTGTTCTCCTCAAAGCAGAGAAGGTTCAAACTCTTGAGTATAAAGGAAAAACTGTTTCCAAGGGCAGGAGGGTCGGTTACCAAAGAGCATAGAACAAAGAACAAAGATCAAAGAACAGTACAGCACAGGAACAGGCCATTCGGCCCTCCAAGCCTGCGCCGATCTTGATGCCTGTCTAAACTAAAACCTTCTGCACTTCCGGGGACCATATCCCTCTATTCCCATCCTATTCATGTATTTGTCAAGATGCCTCTTAAACGTCTCTATGATACCTGCTTCCACCACCTCCCCCGGCAGCAAGTTCCAGGCACTCACCACCCTCTGTGTAAAGAACTTGCCTCGCACATCCCCTCTAAACTTTGCCCCTCTCACCTTAAACCTATGTCCCCTAGTAACTGACTCTTCCACCCTGGGAAAAAGCTTCTGACTATCCACTCTGTCCATGCCGCTTATAACTTTGTAAACCTCTATCATGTCGCCCCTCCACCTCCGTTGTTCCAGTGAAAACAATCCGAGTTTATCCAACCTCTCCTCATAGCTAATACCCTCCAGACCAGGAAACATCCTGGTAAACCTCTTCTGTACCCTCTCCAAAGCCTCCACATCCTTCTGGTAGTGTGGCGACCAGAATTGTACGCAATATTCGAAGTGTGGCCTAACTAAGGTTCTGTACAGCTGCAGCATGACTTGCCAATTTTTATACTCTATGCCCTGACCGATGAAGGCAAGCATGCCGTATGCCTTCTTGACTACCTTATCCACCTGCGTTGCCACTTTCAGTGACCTGTGGACCTGTACGCCCAGATCTCTCTGTCTGTCAATACTCCTAAGGGTTCTGCCATTTACTGTATACTTCCCACCTGTATTAGACCTTCCAAAATGCATTACCTCACATTTGTCCAGATTAAACTCCATCTGCCATTTCACCGCCCAAGTCTCCAACCGATCTATATCCTGCTATATCCTCTGACAATCCTCAACTCTATCTGCAACTCCACCAACCTTTGTGTCGTCCGCAAACTTACTAATCAAACCAGCTACATTTTCTACATTTTAGATTTAAGGTAATTGGCAAAAGAACCAGAGGCAACATTAATAAAATTGTTTTTACCCAGTAAATGTGATCTGGAATGCGCTACCTAAAAGGGCAGTGGAAGCAGATTCTATAGTAACATTCTAAAGGAAATTGGATAAGTTCTTAAAGAGGAAGAATCTGCGGGGGTTTGAGGAAAGAGCAGGAAAAGTGTGACTAATTAGATAGCTTTACCAAAGAGTCAGCACAGGCACGATGGACTGAATGGTCTCCTTCTGTACTGTATCAATCGATGATTCTCAAGAGGGAAAGACTTGCATTTATGTAGCGCCTTTCATAACCACAGGACATCCCAAAGCACTTTAGAACCAGTACATTTGAAGTGTAGATACTGTTGTAATGTAAGAACTATGGTAGCAAATTGGTGCACAACAAGTTCCCACAAATATTATTGTGACAATTACCAGATAATCTGTTTTTCTGTGATGTTGGTTAAGGGATAAATATCCGCCAGGACTTTGGGGATAACTGCCCTGCTCTTCTTCAAAAGAGTGCAACGGGATCTTTTATGCCCACTTGAGAGGTCAGACAGGGCCTCAGTTTATCATCGCATTGAAAGGCAGCAGCTCTGACTGTGCAGCACTCCCTCAGTACTGCACTGGAGTGTCAGCCTGGATTATATATTCACATCTCCGGAGTGGGACTTGAACCCATGACTTACTGATTCAAAGGTGAGAGGGCTAAGCTTGAAGAATTGAAGATCAGTTCCCATTTCTTGCCCTGAATCAGTTGCTCAGGTTCTTCGGGATTTGTGCCTTGCCCAGCTCCACTGATACTGAGGCAAAGAGCTCCAGACGAGTCAAATCAAAGATTCGAGGCAGTCAAGCCTTGGAAAATGTTAAGTAACAGAACAGCAGTGAGCCTGAGAGCTTGGAACTGCCATTGAGTCCCATGCGAATGGTACTTGTGTGGACTATGTAGGGGGGGTCTCGTAACTCCCTTCACCTTCTCACCCCCAGGTCTCATCCATGATCCTCTATTTACCCTAGCCATCCTCCACGATCACCACCCAATCAGACCCACCCAATCAGACGCACTACCACCAATAACAATCACTGCTTATGTAATTTCAATCATCACATTAAGTATCTGCACCCTATATCACGCATACACACTCTCCAGTAGAGCTCATTGGTTAGCAATCAGGATTCACTCATGGTGACTAGGATCCAGAACGTGACTATATTCCCCTCCCTAGCCCTGACCCAAAATGTGCCATCTTTACTTCCAAACCAGACAGGATCAGCACTGCAGTTGACCCACATGCTCACCCACAAGGCCATCTGGGCAAGTAATCTTCCTATCAGTAAGAGGAACAGACTGGTTTATGTTCAGCCAATGCAACCTGAGTTTCATCTGTTCACATGCAATCAAGGTCCTTGCCATCCTTGACCTTATCGTGAATGATTGTGTTGACATCATAGCCTTGATCTAAACTTGGTCCACAGGTGATGACACTTTCCCCTTTACTGAAGCCTCCCCACCTGCTTGGACCTTCCACCACTCACCCACTTACCTATTCCAGACCATCGGTGGCAGTGTGGCTCTTATCACCAATCACACCTCAATCTGTCCACCTACTCCTCAGGCAATTTCCCCTCCTTTCAGCATCTCACCCTGTTTCACTCAGTGTTCCATGCCTCCTTCAAAATCCACGTTCTTTACTGATCCCTCCAAGTACCACTCTAAGTTTATCACCAAGGTATCTGTTATGTATTAAAAGCAAAATACTGCGGATGCTGGAAATCTGAAATAAAAACAAGAAATGCTGGAACCACTCAGCAGGTCTGGCAGCATCTGTGGAAAGAGAAGCAGAGTTAACGTTTCGGGTCAGCGACCCTTCTTCGGAGTTAACTCTGCTTCTCTTTCCACAGATGCTGCCAGACCTGCTGAGTGGTTCCAGCATTTCTTGTTTTTATATCTGTTATGTATTCCTCGGTTTGCTGGATATTTTATATATATGATTTATCTCAGAACAATGCAGAGATTTTACTAGTTCTAAGTCAACAACTAGTTTATTTACAGTACTTTAAAATATCTCAGCACTTACAAGATTTCTACACATTGTTTCTACTGAACTCTGTCTCTTTATCCAGAACCTTCTCAATGGTTTCCATTCATTAAATTTCAAACTCCACCCATAGGCTTAAGCAATTAAGAAGAGTGAACATTGATCAGTGAACAGACTAACACAATCAAACACAGATCAATAAACCCATTGAACACTACAGTATCTTTATTGCTTTCATCTCTCAGCCTCTGCACCAAGCAATTTCTCACCCCTGGTGATTTCAAGAGATCAGCAGTGGCTGAAAAAAGATTAGCATTCTAAGAGACAGTCACCTGGAAAAGACAATGGGAACTGCTCACTGATTCAATTAACAGAGATTGGTCTGGACAATGGTGATCCACATCTTATCGGTGTAAGAGACAGCACTACACCCCCCGCCCCCCCCGCACCCCACCGAGAGACTTGAAATCCACAAACCGCAGGAGCAGTTGTTCCCAAATAAGGGGTTAGTCACATGACTAACCTGCTGGCCAACTTGGAGTTTTGAATTGTGCTCACAGGACAGTTTAAAGACAGAGACTGCAGATTGCAACTGAACTTGGAAGAAGAGAGTCTCTCTCTCTCTCCCTCACTAATCTCCGGATCCACTGAAGTCACTTACACCTCAAGAGAGAAAAGACTCCTACATTGAAACAAGTTTTAAAGTGTGAACTGGGCCCCAACAAAACGGCAAGACTTACCGACAACCAAAGACTCTACATCGAACTCAAAGGACTGTAAATAGAACCCAGCTATTGACTGAAACTTTTCCCCTTTATTCTTTCTACTTCTGTCTCTATCTGCGTGTGTAATTATTGCATATGCATGCTGGCGTGGTCGAGTCACATATTCATAGTTGTTAACCAAATTAGTGTTTAAGATTAATAAACTTCCACCTGTCTTGTTTAAATCTAAGAAAACCTGTCTGGTTGATTTCTTTGCCTTACAATTGGAAAGCAATGAACAAAGAGCTAAAAACACAGTGTTCTTAAAATTAAACTCTGTCACGGCTAAACCAGGCAAAGGCTGAGAGGAAACCCCTGGACCCCTTTCTCACCTGGTTGTAACACCATCTTTCCCAGAAGTCCATATTTGAACCCCTTCAATCAGGTTTCCACTCTTGTCACAGCACTGAAACAGACCTGATCAAAGTCACAAATGACATCCTCTGTGACTGTGACAAAGGATAAACTTTCTCTCCTCATCCTTCTAGACCTGTCTGCAGCCTTTGACACAGTTGACCACACCATCCTCCTCCAACACCTCTCCACTGTCATCCAGCTGGGTGGGACTGCTCTCACCCGGTTCCATTCTTATCCATCCAATCGTAGCCAGAGAATCTCCTGTAATGGCTTCTCTTCCCACTCCCGGACCATTACCACTGGTGTCCCCCAAGGATCTATCCTTGGCCCCCTCCTATCTATCATCTACATGCTGCCCCTCGGTCATATCATCCAAAAGCACGGCGTTAGTTTTCACATGTACACTGACCTCATTACCACCTCTCTAGAACCCTCTACTGCCCCTGTCCATGGGGGAGGTTATCAGTTAAAATCAAAGCTGTACAGATTTAGGATAAACTCTGGGAATGGAAGTGGTTGAGGGATGAAAGCAGCAAATACTCACTGTAAGAGTTACATTGGTTTTTCTGAGTAGGATACTCATGTCTCAGAGATAGGACCATTGCTATTTCCAATGTATGTAAGTGAAGTGTAGTCAGAAATTCAGAACATACTGTGTGGTTAAATTAGCAGATGACACTGAACTGGGAGGGGCAGTGGAATCAGTAGAAGCAGCTCAGAAATTACAGTGAGGTGGATAAAATAAGTATATCGGTGGATAAACAACAGCTAGAATTTCATGCAAAGCACCACACTTGGGATGGAAAAGTAGTAACACATAAATTCCTGAAGAGATTACTAACTGAGAATGAAGCTGAAAGAGAGCTTAGAATTAGAATAGATTTAGTGCTAATTATGTCCAGCCAATGGAGAGCAGTAAGCAAAGCCAATAGTATGTTGAGCTGTGTAGCCAGATGATTTGAAAACATGTTTGAAAAATACAAGGTCAAACTGTACCGTGCTTGGGTCAGACCGCACAATGAGCACCGTGTCCGGTTCCGGTCAGACTGAGCACCATGTCCAGTTCTGGTCACACTGAGCACCGTGTCTAGTTCCGGTCACACTGAGCCCCGTGTCCAGTTCCGGTCAGACTGACCCCCGTGTCCAGTTCCGGTCAGACTGACCCCCGTGTCCAGTTCCGGTCAGACTGAGCACCGTGTCCAGTTCCGGTCAGACTGACCCCCGTGTCCAGTTCCGGTCAGACTGATCCCCGTGTCCAGTTCCGGTCAGACTGAGCACCGTGTCCAGTTCCGGTCAGACTGACCCCTGTGTCCAGTTCCGGTCAGACTGACCCCCGTGTCCAGTTCCGGTCAGACTGACCCCCGTGTCCAGTTCCGGTCACACTGATCCCCGTGTCCAGTTCCGGTCAGACTGAGCACCGTGTCCAGTTCCGGTCAGACTGACCCCTGTGTCCAGTTCCGGTCAGACTGACCCCCGTGTCCAGTTCCGGTCAGACTGACCCCCGTGTCCAGTTCCGGTCACACTGATCCCCGTGTCCAGTTCCGGTCAGACTGAGCACCGTGTCCAGTTCCGGTCAGACTGACCCCCGTGTCCAGTTCCGGTCAGACTGAGCACCGTGTCCAGTTCCGGTCAGACTGAGCACCGTGTCCAATTCCGGTCAGACTGAGCACCGTGTCCAGTTCCGGTCAGACTTATCCCCGTGTCCAGTTCCGGTCAGACCGAGCCCCGTGTCCAGTTCCGGTCAGACCGAGCACCGTGTCCAGTTCCGGTCAGACCGAGCACCGTGTCCAGTTCCGGTCAGACTGAGCACCGTGTCCAGTTCCGGTCAGACCGAGCCCCGTGTCCAGTTCCGGTCAGACCGAGCACCGTGTCCAGTTCCGGTCAGACTGATCCCCGTGTCCAGTTCCGGTCACACTGAGCACCGTGTCTGGTTCCGGTCAGACTGAGCACCGTGTCCGGTTCCGGTCAGACTGAGTATTGTGTCCAGTTCCGGTCAGACTGAGCCCCGTGTCCGGTACCGGTCAGACTTATCCCCGTGTCCAGTTCCGGTCAGACCGAGCCCCGTGTCCAGTTCCGGTCACACTGATCCCCGTGTCCAGTTCCGGTCAGACTGAGCACCGTGTCCAGTTCCAGTCAGACTGACCCCCGTGTCCAGTTCCGGTCAGACTGAGCACCGTGTCCAATTCCGGTCAGACTGAGCACCGTGTCCAGTTCCGGTCAGACTTATCCCCGTGTCCAGTTCCGGTCAGACCGAGCCCCGTGTCCAGTTCCGGTCAGACCGAGCACCGTGTCCAGTTCCGGTCAGACCGAGCCCCGTGTCCAGTTCCGGTCAGACCGAGCACCGTGTCCAGTTCCGGTCAGACTGATCCCCGTGTCCAGTTCCGGTCACACTGAGCACCGTGTCTGGTTCCGGTCAGACTGAGCACCGTGTCCGGTTCCGGTCAGACTGAGTATTGTGTCCAGTTCCGGTCAGACTGAGCCCCGTGTCCGGTTCCGGTCAGACTTATCCCCGTGTCCAGTTCCGGTCAGACCGAGCCCCGTGTCCAGTTCCGGTCAGACTGAGTATTGTGTCCAGTTCCGGTCAGACTGAGCCCCGTGTCCGGTTCCGGTCAGACTGAGCACCGTGTCCAGTTCCGGTCAGACTGAGCCCCGTGTCCAGTTCCGGTCACACTGAGCACCGTGTCCAGTTCCGGTCAGACTGAGCACCGTGTCCAGTTCCGGTCAGACTGATCCCCGTGTCCAGTTCCGGTCAGACTGAGCACCGTGTCCGGTTCCGGTCAAACTGAGCACCGTGTCCAGTTCCGGTCACACTGAGCACCGTGTCCAGTTCTGGTCACACTGAGCACCGTGTCCGGTTCCGGTCAGACCGAGCCCCGTGTCCAGTTCCGGTCAGACCGAGCACCGTGTCCAGTTCCGGTCAGACCGAGCACCGTGTCCAGTTCCGGTCAGACTGAGCACCGTGTCCAGTTCCGGTCACACTGAGCACCGTGTCCGGTTCCGGTCAGACCGAGCCCCGTGTCCAGTTCCGGTCAGACCGAGCACCGTGTCCAGTTCCGGTCAGACCGAGCACCGTGTCCAATTCCGGTCAGACTGAGCACCGTGTCCAGTTCCGGTCAGACTTATCCCCGTGTCCAGTTCCGGTCAGACCGAGCCCCGTGTCCAGTTCCGGTCAGACCGAGCACCGTGTCCAGTTCCGGTCAGACCGAGCACCGTGTCCAGTTCCGATCACACTGAGCACCGTGTCCGGTTCCGGTCAGACCGAGCCCCGTGTCCAGTTCCGGTCAGACCGAGCACCGTGTCCAGTTCCGGTCAGACCGAGCACCGTGTCCAGTTCCGGTCAGACTGAGCACCGTGTCCAATTCCGGTCAGACTGAGCACCGTGTCCAGTTCCGGTCAGACTTATCCCCGTGTCCAGTTCCGGTCAGACCGAGCCCCGTGTCCAGTTCCGGTCAGACCGAGCACCGTGTCCAGTTCCGGTCAGACTGAGCCCCGTGTCCAGTTCCGGTCACACTGAGCACCGTGTCCAGTTCCGATCACACTGAGCACTGTGTCCAGTTCCGGTCACACTGAGCCCCGTGTCCAGTTCCGGTCACACTGAGCCCCGTGTCCAGTTCCGGTCACACTGAGCACCGTGTCCAGTTCCGGTCAGACTGATCCCCGTGTCCAGTTCCGGTCACACTGAGCACCGTGTCTGGTTCCGGTCAGACTGAGCACCGTGTCCGGTTCCGGTCAGACTGAGCACCGTGTCCGGTTCCGGTCAGACTGAGCACCGTGTCCAGTTCCGGTCAGACTTATCCCCGTGTCCAGTTCCGGTCAGACCGAGCCCCGTGTCCAGTTCCGGTCAGACCGAGCACCGTGTCCGGTTCCGGTCAGACTGAGCACCGTGTCCGGTTCCGGTCAGACTGAGCCCCGTGTCCAGTTCCGGTCAGACTGAGCACCGTGTCCAGTTCCGGTCACACTGAGCACCGTGTCCAGTTCCGGTCACACTGAGCACCGTGTCCGGTTCCGGTCAGACTGAGCACCGTGTCCGGTTCCGGTCAGACTGAGCACCGTGTCCAGTTCCGGTCAGACTTATCCCCGTGTCCAGTTCCGGTCAGACCGAGCCCCGTGTCCAGTTCCGGTCAGACCGAGCACCGTGTCCGGTTCCGGTCAGACTGAGCACCGTGTCCGGTTCCGGTCAGACTGAGCCCCGTGTCCAGTTCCGGTCACACTGAGCACCGTGTCCAGTTCTGGTCACACTGAGCACCGTGTCCGGTTCCGGTCAGACTGAGCACCGTGTCCGGTTCCGGTCAGACTGAGCACCGTGTCCAGTTCCGGTCAGACTTATCCCCGTGTCCAGTTCCGGTCAGACCGAGCCCCGTGTCCAGTTCCGGTCAGACCGAGCACCGTGTCCGGTTCCGGTCAGACTGAGCCCCGTGTCCAGTTCCGGTCACACTGAGCACCGTGTCCGGTTCCGGTCAGACTGAGCACCGTGTCCAGTTCCGGTCAGACTGAGCACCGTGTCCGGTTCCGGTCAGACTGAGAACCGTGTCCGGTTCCGGTCAGACTGAGCACCGTGTCCAGTTCCGGTCAGACTGAGCACCGTGTCCAGTTCCGGTCAGACTGAGCACCGTGTCCAGTTCCGGTCAGATATACCGTGGAATCACTTCGAGGTAGTTCGACATGACACTGGGGTTTTTAGGATGCTCGTGGATGAGTGAACATATGGGAGCTGATTCTTCCTTATTTATGTTTATCTTCTAATCTTATGAAGATTTTGAACAGCATGGTGAAGTAAAATTCAGTCCAAACAAAGGGAACAAATTATCATCTAAAGAAACAAGAATTGGGGCAATGCCATCATACCAAAGATGGGGACTAACCCCTTCAAATGTTCAACAGGGCCAGTTTCCAAATTACGTCTGATCATTGTCTCAATAAGAATCTGCTTTTCTTCAAGATTCACAGGTTCTCAGTGCCGACTGGGTGTATTGGAATTGAAGGGGCAGTGCCCCTAAATGTGTATGTGGCACGTGCCAAGCTTTACCCTTCTGCTCCCACCAGAGCATCTGGGAGTACAGAACTGGCACATAGATTCTCATGCCAGTTTTCCGCTCCCTCTGAGCACCCAATCATGAGATGATAGCCAGAAAAACACGAGCAGAATTTCAGCCCTTTAATCCTCGACACATAGGCAATCTGTTTTTCTGCAAACAAGGCTTACATACTTTTTGATCTTTATTTCTTCTTTCAGGACCTGCAAAGGGGACATCGGGAGTAGCTCAGGGGAAATACCCCAATCTCGTTGCCTACATCCTCCTGGGACTCTTTATTCTGCTGACTGTATTATTCGTCGTGGGAATGCTGAAATGTAAGTTCTTGAACACGTGTAACACCTGGATGGTGTTGGGAATCTGAGGGAAGGCAGACAAATCTGCGTCATTGGAAAACTGTAGAGAAGGAATTGATTCTGAAAAGATCAGCAGAACTCATGCTGGATGAGTCACTGAGCTCTGGTGGCATTGCCTGAAGCTAGTGAGGGAAGTGAGAGAGGAGATCAGAGGCTGTGCTCACAAGTTTTCAATCCTCCTTCAAAATGAAAATTGTAACTATTGCAACATTCTTTTGAAGAAGTTAGGGAAGGGAAGCGGCAATTATAGACCAGTTAGTCTAACGCCCATTGTGGGGACTTTATTCATCTCCTTTACAATTCTAAAAGCTTCTCCCACATCACCGGGGAGCCGGTGGTGTAGTGGTAACATCACTGGACTAGTAATCCAGAGCCCAGGCTAATGTCTGGGGATGTGGGTTTGAATCCCACCACGGCAGATGGTGAAATTTGAATTCAGTTAATAAATCTGGTGACCATTAAACCATTGTCAATTGTTGTAAAAACCCATATGGTTCACGAATATTCTTTAGGGAAGGAAATCTGCTGTCCTTACCTGGTCTGGCCTACATGTAACTCCAGAGTCACAGCAATGTGTTTGACTCTGAAATAGCCTAGCCACTCTGTTCAAGGGAAATTAGGGATGGGCAATAAATGCTGGCTGACTCCCACAAACAAATAAAAAAAACTTCCAAATCTCTTCCTTCCCATCACTAACCTTAATGCAACCAAACAGGCAAGGAATTGGTGAGGGTGAAGAACCTGGGATTGTTTACATTGAAGAAAAGAAGCCCCCGAGGTGGGGAGAAATTATTCAGTAATTTCACCTCTTTCATGGACTTCCTTAAAATTAAACTGGAATGATACGGGGGTAAAAGGGTTAAGTTATAAGACTAGCTTGGATAGATCAGGCTTATATTCCCCCATGCAGCAAAGCTTAAGGGGTGATCTAATTGAGGTGTTTAAGATATTAAAGTATTTGATTAGGTAAATAGAGAGAAGCAAGGTACCAGAATATTGGAGGTCTACAAACATTGTATCATTGTTTAAAAAGGGTCCGAGGGATAGACCAAATAATTATCGACCGGTCAGTCTGACCTCGCTGGTGGACAAATTATTAGAATCAATTCTGAGAGATAGGATAAACCGTCACTTAGAAAGGCACAGATTAATCAGGGATAGTCAGCATAGATTTGTTAAGGGAAGGTCGTGTCTTACTAACTTAATTGAATTTTTTGAGGAAGTAACAAGGAGGATTGATGAGGGTAGTGCAGTGGGTGCGGTCTACTTGGATTTTAGTAAGGCATCTGACAAGGCCCCACATGGCAGACGGGTCAGTAAAGTGAAAGCCCATGGATACAGGGGAATGTGGCAGGTTGATCCAAAATTGGCTCAATGACAGGAAACAAAGGGTAATGGTCGACGGATCTTTTTGCAAATATAAAACGGTTTCCAGTGTGTTCCACAGGGCTCAGTGTTGGGTCCCTCGCTGTTTGTGGTATATATTAATGATTTGGACTTAAATGTGGGAGACAAGATTGGAAAATTTGCTGCTGACACAAAATTGGCCGTGTAGTTGATAGTGAAGAGGATAGCTGTAAACTCCAGAATGATATCAATGGTTTGGTTGAGTGGGTGGAAAAGTGGCAAATGGAATTCAACCCAGAGAAGTGTGAGGTGATGCATTTGGGGAGGGCAAACAAAGCAAGGGAATCCACAATAAATGTGAGGATATTTAGAGGGGTAGAAAAAGTGAGGGACCTTGGAGTGCATGTCCACAGGTCCCTGAAGGTGGCAGGACAGGTAGATAAAGTAGTGAAGAAGGCACATGGAATGCTTTACTTTATTGGCCGAGGTATAGAATACAAAAGCGGGGATGTAATGCTGGAACTGTATAAAATGCTGGTTAAGCCACAGCTGGAGTATTGTGTACATTTCTAGTCACCACATTACAAGAATGACATAATTGCTGTGGAGAGAGTACAGAGGAGATTTACAAGAATGTTGCCAGGGATTGAAAGTTGCAGCTATGAGGAAAGATTGGATAGTCTAGGGTTGTTTTCCTTAGAACAGAGGAGGCTGAGGGGTGACTTAACTGAGGTGTACAAAATTATGAGGGCCCGCGATAGAGTAGACAGGAAGGACCTGTTTCCCCTAGCGGAGAGGTCAGTTACCAGGGGGCACAGATTTAAGGTGATTGGTAGAAGGATTAGAGGGGACTCGAGGAAAAACAGTTTCACCCAGAGGGTGGTGGGTGTCTAAAATTCACTGCCAGAACGGTGGTGGAGGCAGAAACCCTCAACTCATTTAAAAGGTACCTGAACATGCACCTGACGTGCTGTAACCTGCAAGGCTATGGACCAGGTGCTGGAAGGTGGGATGGGATTGGGCGGCTAGTTTTTTCAGCTGGTGCAGACAGGATGGACTGAATGGCCTCTTTCTGTGCTGAAACTTTTCTATGGTCCTACGGTTCTAAGTTATTTCCTCTGGTGGGGGAGTCCAGAAGAAAAAAAAGACTTGCATTTATATAGCACCTGTAAACACCACCTGACGTCTCAATGCGATTTGCAGCCAATGCAGTACTTTTTGAAGTGCAGTCACTATTATAAATAAGGAAATGAACATAATCTTAAAATTAACTGGGCCATTCAGGGGTGATGTCAGAAAGCATTTATTCGCATAAAGGGTAGTGGAAATCTCTCTGCCAAGAAGCTACTGAGATTGCGCGGGGGGGGTGGGGAAATAAAAATTTCAGTTCTGAGTTTGCTAGATTTTTATTGGGTCAGTGTATCAAGGAATATGGAACAAAGATGGGTTAATGAAGTTAACATACAGATCAGCCATGATCTAATTAAACGGCTGATGTCACTTCATTGAGGGGTTGAACCATCTGTTCCTGTTCCTATGTTCCTAAAATAGCCCGAACTTTGAAACATTGTTGAGTTCACTACTTGTCTAGTTCAATTTCGACCATCAACTCCAGTGACGTACATTTGGAGTAAGTTCTGTTGCTTCAGAAAGTTGGAGGCGGGAATCCATTGATGCTGATAAATATCTGTTTCATTTTCAGTTAAACAGATATCCAGTGAAATCAAAGATTTGAAGGATGATGTCACCATGCAGCTTGCAAAAATGAAGCATGGTAAGTCCCTGTGAGCATGTCCAGCTTCAGTATGAGCCTATCATCGCCATCTGGAGGACACTCGACATTGCACAGCATTCCAGACATTCACAGTGGCTCAGTAGTGCTCCCGATGGCCTTGTGAGGAAATGCAATGTGTGGTATCAGATTGAGACATTGGACATGATTTTCCCACCCCTGGGTGGGGAGGATGCCAGTTCATTGAGGGAACTTCCCTGCAGCCATCCAGGGGGTGGGGGGACC
This sequence comes from Heterodontus francisci, assembly GCF_036365525.1. Classification (NCBI taxonomy): domain Eukaryota; kingdom Metazoa; phylum Chordata; class Chondrichthyes; order Heterodontiformes; family Heterodontidae; genus Heterodontus; species Heterodontus francisci. The sequence goes on from NC_090413.1 coordinate 9,478,519, forward strand.
ATTGGAGCTGGAGGCTCCATGCAGCAAAGAGGGGGCCGGGGACAGGAAAGGACATCCTCGTGGCCCCAGAGGGGCCTGCCTGTTGGCCCCTCTGTTTTTTAATTTTTGTCTAACCTAACTAGGAGCGTCTCAAAATAGAGGCACCTTCCCGATCCCTGGATCTGCTTCAAAAGCGGCCACCTCTTCCAATAGGGCAGCCGAGACTTCAGGGATGCCAGCCCTCTGATTGGGCCGGAAGCATTTATATCCTTAATTGGACAGTGAGCCTGGAGGCGACCAATCAGGAGGCCGCCGCCAGGAAATGCTGAGCCAGTCCTGCTGCCGGCAAGTGTGGGCTCGGGGCCCCTATTTGGTCCCGATGTCGGGTTCCCAAAGCCCACGTTAAGATCCTACCCATTGAGACCAGGCCCAGTCTCTGGGATGTGTTTAGATAGCTAATCAGCCAGAGATGTGCATGTGACCTCATGCGACCTCAACGTTCCTTTGCTGGAGAGGGAATTATCCTAACCTGTGACCCCTCCTGGAACATTATGTGTCCAATTGTGTATATCTCTGTTTCCTGTGCATGTACCTGTGTGTAGGACTGTGTATATCTGTTTCCTGTGCATGTATCTGTGTGCAGGACAGTGTATATTTGTTTCCTGTAACTGTGCGAATGACTGTGTATATCTATTTCCTGTGCATGTATCTGTGTGTAGGACCGTGTGTATCTGTTTCCCGTAACTGTGCGAGTGACTGTGTATATCTATTTCCTGCGCATGTATCTGTGTGAATGACTGTGTATATCTCTGCTTCCTGTATCTGTGTGTAGGACTGTGTATATCTCTGCTTCCTGTATCTGTGTGAATGACTGTGTATATCTCTATTTCCTGTATCTATGTGAGTGACTGTGTATATCTCTGTTCCCTGTATCTGTGTGAGTGACTGTGTATATCTCTATTTCCTGTATCTATGTGAGTGACTGTGTATATCTCTGTTCCCTGTATGTGTGTGAGTGGATGTGTATATCTCTGTTCCCTGTATCTCTGTGAGTGACTGTGTATATCTCTATTTCCTGTATCTATGTGAGTGACTGTGTATATCTCTGTTCCCTGTATGTGTGTGAGTGGATGTGTATATCTCTGTTCCCTGTATCTCTGTGAGTGACTGTGTATCTCTGTTTCCTGTATTTGTGTGAGAGACTGTGTTTATCTTTGTTCCCTGTATCTGTGTAAGTGACTGTGCATCTCTGTTTCCTGTATTTGTGTGAGAGACTGAGTTTATCTCTGTTTCCTGTATCTATGTGAGTGACTGTATATCTCTGTTCCCTGTATCTATGTGAGTGACTGTGTATATCTCTGTTTCCTGTATCTGTGTGAGTGACTGTGTATATTTCTGTTTCCTGTATCTATGTGAGTGACTGTGTATATCTCTGTTCCCTGTATCTGTGTAAGTGACTGTGCATCTCTGTTTCCTGTATTTGTGTGAGAGACTGAGTATATCTCTGTTTCCTGTATCTGTATGAGTGACTGTGTATATCTCTGTTTCCTGTATCTATGTGAGTGACTGTATATCTCTGTTCCCTGTATCTATGTGAGTGACTGTGTATATCTCTGTATCCTGTATCTATGTGAGTGACTGTGTATATCTCTGTTTCCTGTATCTGTGTGAGTGACTGTGTATATCTCTGTTCCCTGTATGTGTGTGAGTGGATGTGTATATCTCTGTTCCCTGTATCTCTGTGAGTGACTGTGTATATCTTTGTTCCCTGTATCTATGTGAGTGACTGTGTATCTCTGTTTCCTGTATTTGTGTGAGAGACTGTGTTTATCTTTGTTCCCTGTATCTGTGTAAGTGACTGTGCATCTCTGTTTCCTGTATTTGTGTGAGAGACTGAGTATATCTCTGTTTCCTGTATCTATGTGAGTGACTGTATATCTCTGTTCCCTGTATCTATGTGAGTGACTGTGTATATCTCTGTTTCCTGTATCTGTGTGAGTGACTGTGTATATTTCTGTTTCCTGTATCTATGTGAGTGACTGTGTATATCTCTGTTCCCTGTATCTGTGTAAGTGACTGTGCATCTCTGTTTCCTGTATTTGTGTGAGAGACTGAGTATATCTCTGTTTCCTGTATCTGTATGAGTGACTGTGTATATCTCTGTTTCCTGTATCTATGTGAGTGACTGTATATCTCTGTTCCCTGTATCTATGTGAGTGACTGTGTATATCTCTGTCTCCTGTATCTATGTGAGTGACTGTGTATATCTCTGTTTCCTGTATCTGTGTGAGTGACTGTGTATATTTCTGTTTCCTGTATCTATGTGAGTGACTGTGTATATCTCTGTTTCCCGTATCTCTGTGAGTGACTATGTATATCTCTGTTCCCTGTATCTGTGTGAGTGACTGTGTATATCTCTGTTTCCTGTATCTATGTGAGTGACTATGTATATCTCTGTTTCCTGTATCTATGTGAGTGACTGTGTATATCTCTGTTCCCTGTATCTGTGTGAGTGACTGTGTATATCTCTGTTCCCTGTATCTGTGTGAGTGACTGTGTATATCTCTGTTTCCTGTATCTATGTGAGTGACTATGTATATCTCTGTTCCCTGTATCTATGTGAGTGACTGTATATCTCTGTTTCCCGTATCTATGTGAGTGACTGTATATCTCTGTTTCCCGTATCTATGTGAGTGACTGTGTATATCTCTGTTCCCTGTATCTGTGTGAGTGACTGCGTATATCTCTGTTTCCTGTATCTATGTGAGTGACTGTATATCTCTGTTTCCTGTATCTATGTGAGTGACTGTATATCTCTGTTTCCCGTATCTTTGTGAGTGACTGTATATCTCTGTTTCCTGTATCTATGTGAGTGACTGTATATCTCTGTTTCCCGTATCTATGTGAGTGACTGTGTATATCTCTGTTCCCTGTATCTGTGTGAGTGACTGTGTATATCTCTGTTTCCTGTATCTATGTGAGTGACCGTATATCTCTGTTTCCTGTATCTATGTGAGTGACTGTATATCTCTGTTTCCCGTATCTATGAGTGACTGTGTATATCTCTGTTCCCTGTATCTGTGTGAGTGACTGTGTATATCTCTGTTTCCTGTATCTATGTGAGTGACTGTATATCTCTGTTTCCTGTATCTGTGTGAGTGACTGTGTATATTTCTGTTTCCTGTATCTATGTGAGTGACTGTGTATATCTCTGTTTCCCGTATCTCTGTGAGTGACTATGTATATCTCTGTTGCCTGTATCTATGTGAGTGACTGTGTATATCTCTGTTTCCTGTATCTATGTGAGTGATTGTATATCTCTGTTTCCCGTATCTATGTGAGTGACTGTGTATATCTCTGTTCCCTGTAACTGTGTGAGTGACTGTGTATATCTCTGTTCCCTGTATCTGTGTGAGTGACTGTGTATATCTCTGTTCCCTGTATCTGTGTGAGTGACTGTGTATATCTCTGTTTCCTGTATCTATGTGAGTGACTGTGTATATCTCTGTCTCCTGTATCTATGTGAGTGACTGTGTATATTTCTGTTTCCTGTATCTATGTAAGTGACTGTGTATATTTCTGTTTCCTGTATCTATGTGAGTGACTGTGTATATCTCTGTTTCCTGTATCTCTGTGAGTGACTATGTATATCTCTGTTTCCTGTATCTATGTGAGTGACTGTGTATATCTCTGTTCCCTGTATCTGTGTGAGTGACTGTGTATATCTCTGTTCCCTGTATCTGTGTGAGTGACTGTGTATATCTCTGTTTCCTGTATCTATGTGAGTGACTATGTATATCTCTGTTCCCTGTATCTGTGTGAGTGACTGTGTATATTTCTGTTTCCTGTTCTTGTCATTGTAAGTCCCTCGAGATGACGATGATGTTTGCCAGGGTTCACGATTTGTGTCCTCAGGTGACTCAGGAGGCCACACTGGAGCCACAGGTCTTTGTGCAGAGAGGACATGTATTGCCCTGAGGAAGGGCGGTTCTCGAGCCAGGGTCCTGCTTTCTCTCCTAAAGAGCTTTCAACTCTTCTTCGCAGCAGAGTTTATGCGGTCAGTTTCCGATTCTGTTGTGGCTTGTTCCTCCCATACACCGATGTCAAGTCGTCCCCTTTTCAATAAGACCAATGGGGCGGCACAGTGGCGCAGCGGTTGGCACCGCAGCCTCACAGCTCTAGCAACCTGGGTTCAGTTCTGAGTACTGCCTGTGCGAAGTTTGTAAGTTCTCCCTGTGACCGCATGGGTGTCCTCCAGGTGCTCTGGTTTCCTCCCATATGCCAAAGACTTGCAAGTTGATCGGTAAATTGGCCAATGTAAATTGTCCCTAGTGTAGGTAGGTGGTAGGATAATTGAGGGAAATGGGATTAATGTAGGATTAGTATAAATGGGTGGTTGATGGTTGGCACAGATTCGGTGGGCCGAAGGGCCTGTTTCAGTGCTTTAACTCTCTATGACAGAGGCACTCTATGACTATGACCTTCAGGGTGTCTTTAAAATATTTTCTCTGTCCTGCTTGAGATCGGGTGCTAGCTGTAATTGTGAAAAAAGAAACTGCTTCACAAGCAGGTTATTTGACATGCAGATGCAATATCCAGACCTGCGGAGCTAATTTCCCATGATCATGGTTGCAATGCTGCAGGACTTGGCTTCAGTGAGGATACTGGAGTTTGTTCACCTGTCCATGCACTCTGCTTTGAGTATCCTGCAGAGACCCTGCTGGTAGAAATTCTCCAGTAACCAGAGGTGCTTTTGGTAGGTGACCCAAGTCTCCCTGCCATAGAGAAGGACGGTGACAACAACAGCATTATAGAGGAAAGCCTTTGTCCTCTTATGGAGATCTCTGTTGTTGAAGACACGGTTACGCAATTTTTGGAAGGTTGCGCTGGCAGAGCTGATTCTGTGTTGGATCTCCACCCCAATGGTGACATTTTGAGAAATGTAACTGCCAAGAAGTGATCAACAACTTCTAAAATCTAATCAATAACAAAAGCTGGAGATGCAGGTGCTCGTCAGGGGCAGGGATGGTGCAGGACTTTGATCTTGCTGATGTTGAGTGCGAGACTAGCCCTTCTGTATGCAGAGTCGAAGAGTTTGAGCGTGGTCTGAATGTCACTTGCAGCGTGAGCCACGATTGCACATATGGGAAGATGTACTGAGTGGCGTGTCCCCCAGGGATCGATACTCGATGTACTGAGTGGCGTGTCCCCCAGGGATCGATACTCGATTTACTGAGTGGAGTGTCCCAGGGATCGATACTCGATGTACTGAGTGGCGTGTCCCCCAGGGATCGATACTCGATGTACTGAGTGGCGTGTCCCCCAGGGATCGATACTCGATGTACTGAGTGGAGTGTCCCAGGGATCGATACTCGATGTACTGAGTGGAGTGTCCCAGGGATCGATACTCGATGTACTGAGTAGAGTGTCCCCCAGGGATCGATACTCGATGTACTGAGTGGAGTGTCCCAGGGATCGATAGTCGATGTACTGAGTGGAGTGTCCCAGGGATCGATACTCGATGTACTGAGTAGAGTGTCCCCCAGGGATCGATACTCGATGTACTGAGTGGAGTGTTCCGGGGATCGATACTCGATGTACTGAGTGGAGTGTCCCAGGGATCGATACTCGATGTACTGAGTGGAGTGTCCCGGGGATCGATACTCGATGTACTGAGTGGAGTGTTCCGGGGATCGATACTCGATGTACTGAGTGGAGTGTCCCAGGGATCGATACTCGATGTACTGAGTAGAGTGTCCCAGGGATCAATACTCGATGTACTGAGTGGAGTGTCCCCCAGGGATCGATACTCGATGTACTGAGTGGAGTGTCCCAGGGATCGATACTCGATGTACTGAGTGGCGTGTCCCAGGGATCGATACTCGATGTACTGAGTGGAGTGTCCCAGGGATCGATACTCGATGTACTGAGTGGAGTGTCCCAGGGATCGATACTCGATGTACTGAGTGGAGTGTCCCAGGGATCGATACTCGATGTACTGAGTGGAGTGTCCCAGGGATCGATACTCGATGTACTGAGTGGAGTGTCCCAGGGATCGATACTCGATGTACTGAGTGGAGTGTCCCAGGAATCGATACTCGATGTACTGAGTGGAGTGTCCCCCAGGGATCGATACTCGATGTACTGAGTGGAGTGTCCCCCAGGGATCGATACTCGATGTACTGAGTAGAGTGTCCCAGGGATCGATATTCGATGTACAGAGTGGAGTGTCCCAGGGATCGATACTCGATGTACTGAGTGGAGTGTCCCCCAGGGATCGATACTCGATGTACTGAGTAGAGTGTCCCGGGGATCGATACTCGATGTACTGAGTGGAGTGTCCCAGGGATCGATACTTGATGTACAGAGTGGAGTGTCCCAGGGATCGATACTCGATGTACTGAGTGGAGTGTCCCAGGGATCGATACTCGATGTACTGAGTAGAGTGTCCCAGGGATCGATACTCGATGTACTGAGTGGAGTGTCCCAGGGATCGATACTCGATGTACTGAGTGGAGTGTCCCAGGGATCGATACTCGATGTACTGAGTGGAGTGTCCCGGGGATCGATACTCGATGTACTGAGTGGAGTGTCCCAGGGATCGATACTCGATGTACTGAGTGGAGTGTTCCGGGGATCGATACTCGATGTACTGAGTGGAGTGTCCCAGGAATTGATACTCGATGTACTGAGTGGAGTGTCCCAGGGATCGATACTCGATGTACTGAGTGGAGTGTCCCAGGGATCGATACTCGATGTACTGAGTGGAGTGTCCCAGGGATCGATACACGATGTACTGAGTGGAGTGTCCCAGGAATCGATACTCGATGTACTGAGTGGAGTGTCCCAGGGATCGATACTCGATGTACAGAGTGGAGTGTCCCAGGGATCGATACTCGATGTACTGAGTGGAGTGTCCCAGGGATCGATACTCGATGTACAGAGTGGAGTGTCCCAGGGATCGATACTCGATGTACAGAGTGGAGTGTCCCAGGGATCGATACTCGATGTACTGAGTGGAGTGTCCCAGGGATCGATACTCGATGTACAGAGTGGAGTGTCCCAGGGATCGATACTCGATGTACAGAGTGGAGTGTCCCAGGGATCGATACTCGATGTACTGAGTGGAGTGTCCCAGGAATCGATACTCGATGTACTGTGTGGAGTGTCCCAAGCATTGGTGCTCGGAGATGTAGTAGGTGGAGTGTCGAGGGATTAGTGCTGCAGAGCATGAATTTTTAATAAATTCATCGAATGTATAGGGGGAATGGTATCTGGCACTGATGGTTTGTATCTTAGAATAGTGAGCGAAGTCAGGGAGGAATTTGCAGAGGCCCTGACCGCAATCTTTAAACAGCTTTGGATATAGAAGCTGTGCTAGAGAACTGGAGGGTTGTCAAGGTAACATCTTTTTTCAAAGAAGGAGAAAGGGTTAAATTAAGTAACTAGTGACTAGTCAGCCTAACACGATTGTTGTTAGGATGCTGAATGGAAGAAATAGCTCACATTTATACAGCATCATTCATGACCTAAGATGTCCCAAATGCTTTACAGCTAATTAAGAACAGCAAGCTCCCACATACAGCAATGTGACCATAGGATGACACCACTCAGAAGGAGGCCATTCAGCCCATCATGCCAGTGCCAACTCTTTGAAGGAGCTATCCAATTAGTCCCACACCCCCGCTCTTTCCCAATTGTCCTGTCAATGTCCCCTTTTCAATTATTTATCCAACTCCCTTTTGAAGGTTATTATTGAATCTGCCCTTTCAGGTAGTGCAGTCCAGATCACAATAACTTACTGTATAGAATTTTTTAGAATCATAGAAAGTTTAAGGCACTCCACCCACCTTTGGTTCTCATGCCAATCGCCTTAAGTTTGCACCCTCTGGTTACTAATCCTTCTGTCACTGGACACAGTTTCTACTTATTCATTCTATCAAAACCGCTCATGATTTTGAACACCTCTATCAAATTTCCCCTTAGCCTTCTCTGCGCTAAGAAGAACAATTCCAGATTCTCCAGTCTCTCCGCATAACTGTAGTCCCTCATCCCTGGTACCATTCTAGTAAATATCCTGTGCATTCTCTCGGAGACCTTGGCACCCTTCCTATAGTGTAGTGCCCAGAACTGGCCTCAGTACTCCAGCTGGGGCCTAACCAGTGTTTTATAAAGATTGACCATAACTGCCTTGCTTTTGTACTCTTTGCCTCTATTTATAAAGCCAAGGATCCTCTCTCAACCTGACTCTGCAACCTTCAAAGCCTTCAAATACACACCCCCTCAGGTCTCAATGTTTCTGCACCCCATGTAAAATTGTACCATTTTGTTTATATCGCCTTTCCTCATTTATCCAACCTTTTCATCTGTCATATGTCTGTCCATTTCACCAGTCCGTCTGAAGTCTGCTACAATCCTCCACATATTTCATGTCACCTGTAAACTTTGTAGTAATGCCCTGTATACACAAGTCCAGGTCATTAATATATATCAAAATGAGCAATGGTCCCAGCATCAACTCCTAGGGGACACCACTGCATTCCTCCCTCCAGACTGATAAACAATTGTTTATCACCACTCGCTGCTTTCTGTCCCTTAGCCAAATTTATCTCCACACAGCCACTGCCCCTTTAAACTCATTGGCTTCAGAATTTCTAACATGTCTATGATATTGCAGATTGGAATTCAGTCATTCAGCCCCTCAAGCCTGTTCCATCATTCAATGAGATCATGGCTGATCTGGACCTAACTCCATTTACCACCTTTGCCCCTTATCCACTAATACGAGCATATGAACTAGGAGCAGGAGTAGGCTTTCGTCCCCTCGAGCCTGCTCCACCATTCTATAAGATCATGGCTGATTTGTTTGTGGACTCAACTCCACTTTCCTGTCTACTCCCTGATACCCTTTGACTCACTTGTTTGTCAAGAATCTGTCTACCTCTGCCTTATAAACATTTAATGACCCTGCCTCCATCGCTGTCCGGGGGAGGAGAGTTCCAGACTCACGACCCTCAGAGAAAACATTTCTCCTCATCTCTGTCTTAAGTGGGAGACCCCCTCTTTTTAAACTGTGCTCCCTAGTTTTAATCTCTCCCTCAAGGGGAAACATCCTTTCAACATCCACCCTGTCCAACTTTTTCTCATAAGCTAACCTTCTCATCTCAGAAATCAGTTACATGAACCTTCTCTGAACTGCTTCCAACACAATTCTGTCCTTTCTTAAGTAAGGAGACCAAAACTATACACAATGTGCTAGATGTGGCCTCATTAATGCCCTGTACAACTGTAACAAAACACCTCTACTTTTACAATCCATTCCCCTTGCAATAAATGGCAACATTGCATTTGCCTTCTTAATCACTTGCTGTGCCTGCATATAAATTTTTTGTGCTTTGTGTACTAGGACACCCAGATCCTTCTGCATCTCAGAGTTCTGCTATCTCTCTCCATTTAAATAATATGTTGCTTTTCTATTTTTATGGCCAAAGTGGACAATTTTACACTTTCCCACATTATACTCCATCTGCCAAATCTTTGCCCACTCACCTAACCTGTCTGTATCTCTGCAGACTCTTCATGCCCTCTTCACAATTTATTCTCCTGCCTATCTTTGTGTCATCAGCACATTTAGCAACCATACATTTGATCCCTTCATCCAAGTCATTGATATGGATTGTAAAGAGTTGAGGCCCTAGCACTGATCCCTGTGGCACTCCACTCGTTACATCTTGCCAACCTGAAAATGACCCATTTATGCCTACTCTCCGTTTCCTGTTCGCTAACCAATCCTCTATCCATGCTAATCTGTTATGCCCTACACCATGAGCTCTTATTTTGTGTAGTAACCTTTGATGTGACACCTTGTCAAATGCCTTCTGGAATTCCATGTACACCACATCCACAGGTTCCCCTTTATCCATGTTGCTTATTACTCCATCAAAGAACTCCAATAAATTAGTCAAACATGATTTCCCTTTCACAAAACCATGTTGACACTGCCTGATTGCATTGAGATTTTCTAAATGACCTGCAATAATCTCCATAATAACAGATTCCAGCATTTTCCTTATGACAAATGTTAAGCTAACTGGCCTGTAGTTTTCTGCTTTTTGTCTCCCTCCTTTCTTGAATAGTGGAGTTACATTTGCTATTTTCCAATCTGATGGGACATTTCCAAAATCTAGGGAATTTTGGAAAATTAAAACCAATGCATCCACTATTCCAGCAGCCACTTCTTTTAAGACCCTAGGATGAAGTCCATCAGGATTTGGGGACTTGTCAGCCTTTTAGTTCCAATAATTTTCTCAGTATCCTTTCGCTGGTGATGGTAATTAGGTCAAGTTCCTCCCTCCTTTTCAACTCTTGATTCACAATTGTTTCTGGGATGTTATTTGTATCCTCGACAGTGAAGACAGATGCAAAAATTCCTCCATCATTTCCTTATTTTCCGTTATTAACTCACCAAACGCACTATCGAGAGGACCAACACTCACTTTATTTACTCTTCTCCTTTTTAAATACCTGTAGAAACTCTTACTATCCACTTTTATATTTCTAGCTAGCTTTCTCTCGTAGTCTAATTTCTCTCTCGTTATTCGTTTAGTCATTCTTTAGTGTTTTTTTATATTCAATCCAATCTTCTGACCTGCCACTACTCTTTGCTGAATTGTGCACTTTTTCTTTCAATTTGATACTATCTTTAACTTCCTTCACTAGCCATGGATGGTATATCCTTCCCCCAGAATCTTTCTTTGTCACTGAAATGTATCTTTGCTGAGTGTTATAAAATATCTCCTGAAATGTCTGCCACTGCATTCTAATGACCTATCCCTTAAATTAATTTCCCAATTTACTTTAGCCAGCTCGGTCTTCAAACCCTCAAAATTACCTTATTTAAGTTGAAAGCATTAGGCTTAGACACCCTGAAACTGAATCACCTCCGCTCTTTAATGGTCTCTGTGTCTCGTTCTGTCTCACTCCTCCCCATCACCTCCGCTCTTTAATGGTCTCCGGGTCTCGCTCTGTCTCACTCCTCCCCATCACCTCCGCTCTTTAATGGTCTCCGGGTCTCGCTCTGTCTCACTCCTCCCCACCACCTCCGCTCTTTAATGGTCTCTGTGTCTCGTTCTGTCTCACTCCTCCCCATCACCTCCGCTCTTTAATGGTCTCCGGGTCTCGCTCTGTCTCACTCCTCCCCATCACCTCCGCTCTTTAATGGTCTCCGGGTCTCGCTCTGTCTCACTCCTCCCCATCACCTCCGCTCTTTAATGGTCTCCGGGTCTCGCTCTGTCTCACTCCTCCCCATCACCTCCGCTCTTTAATGGTCTCCGGGTCTCGCTCTGTCTCACTCCTCCCCATCACCTCCGCTCTTTAATGGTCTCCGGGACTCGTTCTGTCTCACTCCTCCCCATCACCTCCGCTCTTTAATGGTCTCCGGGTCTCGCTCTGTCTCACTCTTCCCCATCACCTCCGCTCTTTAATGGTTTCTGGGTCTTACTCTGCCTCACTCCACCCCATCACCTCCGCTCTTTAATGGTCTCCGGGTCTCGCTCTGTCTCACTCCTCCCCATCACCTCCGCTCTTTAATGGTCTCTGTGTTTCGTTCTGTCTCACTCCTCCCCATCACCTCCGCTCTTTAATGGTTTCTGGGTCTTACTCTGCCTCACTCCTCCCCATCACCTCTGCTCTTTAATGGTCTCCGGGTCTCGCTCTGTCTCACTCCTCCCCATCACCTCCGCTCTTTAATGGTCTCTGTGTCTCGTTCTGTCTCACTCCTCCCCATCACCTCCGCTCTTTAATGGTCTCTGTGTCTCGTTCTGTCTCACTCCTCCCCATCACCTCCGCTCTTTAATGGTTTCTGGGTCTCACTCTGTCTCACTCCTCCCCATCACCTCCGCTCTTTAATGGTCTCCGGGTCTCGCTCTGTCTCACTCCTCCCCATCACCTCCGCTCTTTAATGGTCTCTGTGTCTCGCTCTGTCTCACTCCTCCCCATCACCTCCGCTCTTTAATGGTCTCTGTGTCTCGCTCTGTCTCACTCCTCCCCATCACCTCCGCTCTTTAATGGTCTCCGGGTCTCGTTCTGTCTCACTCCTCCCCATCACCTCCGCTCTTTAATGGTCTCCGGGTCTCGTTCTGTCTCACTCCTCCCCATCACCTCCGCTCTTTAATGGTCTCTGTGTCTCGTTCTGTCTCACTCCTCCCCATCACCTCCGCTCTTTAATGGTCTCCGGGTCTCGCTCTGTCTCACTCCTCCCCATCACCTCCGCTCTTTAATGGTCTCCGGGTCTCGTTCTGTCTCACTCCTCCCTATCACCTCCGCTCTTTAATGGTCTCTGTGTCTCGCTCTGTCTCACTCCTCCCCATCACCTCAGCACTTTAATGGTCTCCGTGTCTCACTCTGTCTCACTCCTCCCCATCACCTCCGCTCTTTAATGGTCTCCAGGTCTCGCTCTGTCTCACTCCTCCCCATCACCTCCGCTCTTTAATGGTCTCCGGGTCTCGCTCTGTCTCACTCCTCCCCATCACCTCCGCTCTTTAATGGTCTCTGAGTCTCGCTCTGTCTCACTCCTCCCCATCACCTCCGCTCTTTAATGGTCTCCGGGTCTCGCTCTGTCTCACTCCTCCCCATCACCTCCGCTCTTTAATGGTCTCTGTGTCTCGCTCTGTCTCACTCCTCCCCATCACCTCCGCTCTTTAATGGTCTCCGGGTCTCGCTCTGTCTCACTCCTCCCCATCACCTCCGCTCTTTAATGGTCTCTGTGTCTCGTTCTGTCTCACTCCTCCCCATCGCCTCCGCTCTTTAATGGTCTCCGGGTCTCGTTCTGTCTCACTCCTCCCCATCACCTCCGCTCTTTAATGGTCTCTGTGTCTCGCTCTGTCTCACTCCTCCCCATCACCTCCGCTCTTTAATGGTCTCCGGGTCTCGCTCTGTCTCACTCCTCCCCATCACCTCCGCTCTTTAATGGTCTCCGGGTCTCGCTCTGTCTCACTCCTCCCCATCACCTCCGCTCTTTAATGGTCTCCGGGTCTCGCTCTGTCTCACTCCTCCCCATCACCTCCGCTCTTTAATGGTCTCTGTGTCTCGCTCTGTCTCACTCCTCCCCATCACCTCCGTTCTTTAATGGTCTCTGGATCTCACTCTGTCTCACTCCTCCCCATCACCTCCGCTCTTTAATGGTCTCCGGGTCTCGCTCTGTCGCACTCCTCCCCATCACCTCCGCTCTTTAATGGTCTCCGGGTCTCGCTCTGTCTCACTCCTCCCCATCACCTCCGCTCTTTAATGGTCTCCGAGTCTCGCTCTGTCTCACTCCTCCCCATCACCTCCGCTCTTTAATGGTCTCCGGGTCTCGCTCTGTCTCACTCCTCCCCATCACCTCCGCTCTTTAATGGTCTCCGGGACTCGTTCTGTCTCACTCCTCCCCATCACCTCCGCTCTTTAATGGTCTCCGGGTCTCGCTCTGTCTCACTCTTCCCCATCACCTCCGCTCTTTAATGGTTTCTGGGTCTTACTCTGCCTCACTCCACCCCATCACCTCCGCTCTTTAATGGTCTCCGGGTCTCGTTCTGTCTCACTCCTCCCCATCACCTCCGCTCTTTAATGGTCTCTGTGTCTCGTTCTGTCTCACTCCTCCCCATCACCTCCGCACTTTAATGGTCTGCGGGTCTCGCTCTGTCACACTCCTCCCCATCACCTCCGCTCTTTAATGGTCTCTGTGTCTCGTTCTGTCTCACTCCTCCCCATCGCCTCCGCTCTTTAATGGTCTCCGGGTCTCGTTCTGTCTCACTCCTCCCCATCACCTCCGCTCTTTAATGGTCTCTGTGTCTCGCTCTGTCTCACTCCTCCCCATCACCTCCGCTCTTTAATGGTCTCCGGGTCTCGCTCTGTCTCACTCCTCCCCATCACCTCCGCTCTTTAATGGTCTCCGGGTCTCGCTCTGTCTCACTCCTCCCCATCACCTCCGCTCTTTAATGGTCTCCGGGTCTCGCTCTGTCTCACTCCTCCCCATCACCTCCGCTCTTTAATGGTCTCTGTGTCTCGCTCTGTCTCACTCCTCCCCATCACCTCCGTTCTTTAATGGTGTCTGGATCTCACTCTGTCTCACTCCTCCCCATCACCTCCGCTCTTTAATGGTCTCCGGGTCTCGCTCTGTCTCACTCCTCCCCATCACCTCCGCTCTTTAATGGTCTCCGGGTCTCGCTCTGTCTCACTCCTCCCCATCACCTCCGCTCTTTAATGGTCTCCGAGTCTCGCTCTGTCTCACTCCTCCCCATCACCTCCGCTCTTTAATGGTCTCCGGGTCTCGCTCTGTCTCACTCCTCCCCATCACCTCCGCTCTTTAATGGTCTCCGGGACTCGTTCTGTCTCACTCCTCCCCATCACCTCCGCTCTTTAATGGTCTCCGGGTCTCGCTCTGTCTCACTCTTCCCCATCACCTCCGCTCTTTAATGGTTTCTGGGTCTTACTCTGCCTCACTCCTCCCCATCACCTCCGCTCTTTAATGGTCTCCGGGTCTCGCTCTGTCTCACTCCTCCCCATCACCTCCGCTCTTTAATGGTTTCTGGGTCTTACTCTGCCTCACTCCTCCCCATCACCTCTGCTCTTTAATGGTCTCCGGGTCTCGCTCTGTCTCACTCCTCCCCATCACCTCCGCTCTTTAATGGTCTCTGTGTCTCGTTCTGTCTCACTCCTCCCCATCACCTCCGCTCTTTAATGGTTTCTGGGTCTTACTCTGCCTCACTCCTCCCCATCACCTCTGCTCTTTAATGGTCTCCGGGTCTCGCTCTGTCTCACTCCTCCCCATCACCTCCGCTCTTTAATGGTCTCTGTGTCTCGTTCTGTCTCACTCCTCCCCATCATCTCTGCTCTTTAATGGTCTCTGTGTCTCGTTCTGTCTCACTCCTCCCCATCACCTCCGCTCTTTAATGGTTTCTGGGTCTCACTCTGTCTCACTCCTCCCCATCACCTCCGCTCTTTAATGGTCTCCGGGTCTCGCTCTGTCTCACTCCTCCCCATCACCTCCGCTCTTTAATGGTCTCTGTGTCTCGCTCTGTCTCACTCCTCCCCATCACCTCCGCTCTTTAATGGTCTCCGGGTCTCGTTCTGTCTCACTCCTCCCCATCACCTCCGCTCTTTAATGGTCTCCGGGTCTCGTTCTGTCTCACTCCTCCCCATCACCTCCGCTCTTTAATGGTCTCTGTGTCTCGTTCTGTCTCACTCCTCCCCATCACCTCCGCTCTTTAATGGTCTCCGGGTCTCGCTCTGTCTCACTCCTCCCCATCACCTCCGCTCTTTAATGGTCTCCGGGTCTCGTTCTGTCTCACTCCTCCCTATCACCTCCGCTCTTTAATGGTCTCTGTGTCTCGCTCTGTCTCACTCCTCCCCATCACCTCCGCTCTTTAATGGTCTCCGGGTCTCGCTCTGTCTCACTCCTCCCCATCACCTCCGCTCTTTAATGGTCTCTGTGTCTCGCTCTGTCTCACTCCTCCCCATCACCTCCGTTCTTTAATGGTGTCTGGATCTCACTCTGTCTCACTCTTCCCCATCACCTCCGCTCTTTAATGGTCTCCGGGTCTCGCTCTGTCTCACTCCTCCCCATCACCTCCGCTCTTTAATGGTCTCCGGGTCTCGCTCTGTCTCACTCCTCCCCATCACCTCCGCTCTTTAATGGTCTCCGAGTCTCGCTCTGTCTCACTCCTCCCCATCACCTCCGCTCTTTAATGGTCTCCGGGTCTCGCTCTGTCTCACTCCTCCCCATCACCTCCGCTCTTTAATGGTCTCCGGGACTCGTTCTGTCTCACTCCTCCCCATCACCTCCGCTCTTTAATGGTCTCCGGGTCTCGCTCTGTCTCACTCTTCCCCATCACCTCCGCTCTTTAATGGTTTCTGGGTCTTACTCTGCCTCACTCCTCCCCATCACCTCCGCTCTTTAATGGTCTCCGGGTCTCGCTCTGTCTCACTCCTCCCCATCACCTCCGCTCTTTAATGGTTTCTGGGTCTTACTCTGCCTCACTCCTCCCCATCACCTCTGCTCTTTAATGGTCTCCGGGTCTCGCTCTGTCTCACTCCTCCCCATCACCTCCGCTCTTTAATGGTCTCTGTGTCTCGTTCTGTCTCACTCCTCCCCATCACCTCCGCTCTTTAATGGTTTCTGGGTCTTACTCTGCCTCACTCCTCCCCATCACCTCTGCTCTTTAATGGTCTCCGGGTCTCGCTCTGTCTCACTCCTCCCCATCACCTCCGCTCTTTAATGGTCTCTGTGTCTCGTTCTGTCTCACTCCTCCCCATCACCTCTGCTCTTTAATGGTCTCTGTGTCTCGTTCTGTCTCACTCCTCCCCATCACCTCCGCTCTTTAATGGTTTCTGGGTCTCACTCTGTCTCACTCCTCCCCATCACCTCCGCTCTTTAATGGTCTCCGGGTCTCGCTCTGTCTCACTCCTCCCCATCACCTCCGCTCTTTAATGGTCTCTGTGTCTCGCTCTGTCTCACTCCTCCCCATCACCTCCGCTCTTTAATGGTCTCCGGGTCTCGTTCTGTCTCACTCCTCCCCATCACCTCCGCTCTTTAATGGTCTCCGGGTCTCGTTCTGTCTCACTCCTCCCCATCACCTCCGCTCTTTAATGGTCTCTGTGTCTCGCTCTGTCTCACTCCTCCCCATCACCTCCGTTCTTTAATGGTCTCTGGATCTCACTCTGTCTCACTCCTCCCCATCACCTCCGCTCTTTAATTGTCTCTGGGTCTCACTATGTCTCACTCCTCCCCATCACCTCTGCTCTTTAATGGTCTCTGTGTCTCGCTCTGTCTCACTCCTCCCCATCACCTCCGCTCTTTAATGGTCTCTGTGTCTCGCTCTGTCTCACTCCTCCCCATCACCTCCGCTCTTTAATGGTCTCCGGGTCTCGCTCTGTCTCACTCCTCCCCATCACCTCCGCTCTTTAATGGTCTCCGGGTCTCGCTCTGTCTCACTCCTCCCCATCACCTCCGCTCTTTAATGGTCTCTGTGTCTCGCTCTGTCTCACTCCTCCCCATCACCTCCGCTCTTTAATGGTCTCCGGGTCTCGCTCTGTCTCACTGCTCCCCATCACCTCCGCTCTTTAATGGTTTCTGGGTCTTACTCTGCCTCACTCCTCCCCATCACCTCTGCTCTTTAATGGTCTCCGGGTCTCGCTCTGTCTCACTCCTCCCCATCACCTCCGCTCTTTAATGGTCTCTGTGTCTCGTTCCGTCTCACTCCTCCCCATCACCTCCGCTCTTTAATGGTTTCTGGGTCTTACTCTGCCTCACTCCTCCCCATCACCTCTGCTCTTTAATGGTCTCCGGGTCTCGCTCTGTCTCACTCCTCCCCATCACCTCCGCTCTTTAATGGTCTCTGTGTCTCGTTCTGTCTCACTCCTTCCCATCACCTCCGCTCTTTAATGGTCTCTGTGTCTCGTTCTGTCTCACTCCTCCCCATCACCTCCGCTCTTTAATGGTTTCTGGGTCTCACTCTGTCTCACTCCTCCCCATCACCTCCGCTCTTTAATGGTCTCCGGGTCTCGCTCTGTCTCACTCCTCCCCATCACCTCCGCTCTTTAATGGTCTCTGTGTCTCGCTCTGTCTCACTCCTCCCCATCACCTCCGCTCTTTAATGGTCTCCGGGTCTCGTTCTGTCTCACTCCTCCCCATCACCTCCGCTCTTTAATGGTCTCCGGGTCTCGTTCTGTCTCACTCCTCCCCATCACCTCCACTCTTTAATGGTCTCCGTGTCTCGTTCTGTCTCACTCCTCCCTATCACCTCCGCTCTTTAATGGTCTCTGTGTCTCGCTCTGTCTCACTCCTCCCCATCACCTCCGCTCTTTAATGGTCTCCGGGTCTCACTCTGTCTCACTCCTCCCCATCACCTCCGCTCTTTAATGGTCTCCGGGTCTCGCTCTGTCTCACTCCTCCCCAT
Organism: Heterodontus francisci; assembly: GCF_036365525.1. NCBI lineage: Eukaryota > Metazoa > Chordata > Chondrichthyes > Heterodontiformes > Heterodontidae > Heterodontus > Heterodontus francisci. Next base: position 9,496,431 of record NC_090413.1, read on the forward strand.
CACCTCCGCTCTTTAATGGTCTCTGAGTCTCGTTCTGTCTCACTCCTCCCCATCGCCTCTGCTCTTTAATGGTCTCTGTGTCTCGCTCTGTCTCACTTCTCCCCATCACCTCCGCTCTTTAATGGTCTCTGTGTCTCGCTCTGTCTCACTTCACCCCATCACCTCCGCTCTTTAATGGTCTCTCTGTCTCGCTCTGTCTCACTTCTCCCCATCACCTCCGCTCTTTAATGGTCTCCGGGTCTCGCTCTGTCTCACTCCTCCCCATCACCTCTGCTCTTTAATGGTCTCTGTGTCTCGCTCTGTCTCACTCCTCCCCATCACCTCTGCTCTTTAATGGTCTCTGTGTCTCGTTCTGTCTCACTTCTCCCCATCACCTCCGCTCTTTAATGGTCTCTGTGTCTCGCTCTGTCTCACTCCTCCCCATCACCTCCGCTCTTTAATGGTCTCTGTGTCTCGCTCTGTCTCACTCCTCCCCATCACCTCCGCTCTTTAATGGTCTCTGTGTCTCGCTCTGTCTCACTCCTCCCCATCACCTCCGCTCTTTAATGGTCTCTGCGTCTCGCTCTGTCTCACTCCTCCCCATCACCTCCGCTCTTTAATGGTCTCTGTGTCTCGCTCTGTCTCACTCCTCCCCATCACCTCCGCTCTTTAATGGTCTCTGTGTCTCGCTCTGTCTCACTCCTCCCCATCACCTCCGCTCTTTAATGGTCTCCGGTTCTCGCTCTGTCTCACTCCTCCCCATCACCTCCGCTCTTTAATGGTCTCTGTGTCTCGCGCTGTCTCACTCCTCCCCATCACCTCCGCTCTTTAATGGTCTCCGGTTCTCGCTCTGTCTCACTCCTCCCCATCACCTCCGCTCTTTAATGGTCTCTGTGTCTCGCTCTGTCTCACTCCTCCCCATCACCTCCGCTCTTTAATGGTCTCCGGGTCTCGTTCTGTCTCACTCCTCCCCATCACCTCCGCTCTTTAATGGTCTCTGTGTCTCGCTCTGTCTCACTCCTCCCCATCACCTCCGCTCGTTAATGGTCTCTGTGTCTCGTTCTGTCTCACTCCTCCCCATCACCTCCGCTCTTTAATTGTCTCTGTGTCTCGTTCTGTCTCACTCCTCCCCATCACCTCCGCTCTTTAATGGACTCTGTGTCTCGCTCTGTCTCACTCCTCACCATCACCTCCGCTCTTTAATGGTCTCCGGGTCTCGCTCCGTCTCACTCCTCCCCATCACCTCCGCTCTTTAATGGTCTCTGTGTCTCGCTCTGTCTCACTCCTCCCCATCACCTCTGCTCTTTAATGGTCTCTGTGTCTCGCTCTGTCTCACTCCTCCCCATCACCTCCGCGCTTTAATGGTCTCCGGGTCTCACTCTGTCTCACTCCTCCCCATCACCTCCGCTATTTAATGGTCTCTGTGTTTCGCTCTGTCTCACTCCTCCCCATCACCTTCACTCTTTAATGGTCTCTGTGTCTCACTCTGTCTCACTCCTCCCCATCACCTCCGCTCTTTAATGGTCTCTGTGTCTCGCTCTGTGTCACTCCTCCCCATCACCTCCGCTCTTTAATGGTCTCCGGGTCTCGCTCTGTCTCACTCCTCCCCATCACCTCCGCTCTTTAATGGTCTCTGTGTCTCACTCTGTCTCACTCCTCCCCATCACCTCCGCTCTTTAATGGTCTCTGTGTCTCGCTCTGTCTCACTCCTCACCATCACCTCCGCTCTTTAATGGTCTCTGTGTCTCACTCTGTCTCACTCCTCCCCATCACCTCCGCTCTTTAATGGTCTCTGTGTCTCGCTCTGTCTCACTCCTCCCCATCACCTCCGCTCTTTAATGGTCTCCGGGTCTCGCTCCGTCTCACTCCTCCCCATCACCTCCGCTCTTTAATGGTCTCTGTGTCTCGCTCTGTCTCACTCCTCCCCATCACCTCTGCTCTTTAATGGTCTCTGTGTCTCGCTCTGTCTCACTCCTCCCCATCACCTCCGCTCTTTAATGGTCTCCAGTTCTCGCTCTGTCTCACTCCTCCCCATCACCTCCGCTCTTTAATGGTCTCTGTGTCTCGCTCTGTCTCACTCCTCCCCATCACCTCCGCTCTTTAATGGTCTCTGTGTCTCGCTCTGTCTCACTCCTCCCCATCACCTCCGCTCTTTAATGGTCTCCGGGTCTCGCTCTGTCTCACTCCTCCCCATCACCTCCGCTCTTTAATGGTCTCCGGGTCTCGTTCTGTCTCACTCCTCCCTATCACCTCCGCTCTTTAATGGTCTCTGTGTCTCGCTCTGTCTCACTCCTCCCCATCACCTCCGCTCTTTAATGGTCTCCGGGTCTCGCTCTGTCTCACTCCTCCCCATCACCTCCGCTCTTTAATGGTCTCTGTGTCTCGCTCTGTCTCACTCCTCCCCATCACCTCCGTTCTTTAATGGTGTCTGGATCTCACTCTGTCTCACTCTTCCCCATCACCTCCGCTCTTTAATGGTCTCCGGGTCTCGCTCTGTCTCACTCCTCCCCATCACCTCCGCTCTTTAATGGTCTCCGGGTCTCGCTCTGTCTCACTCCTCCCCATCACCTCCGCTCTTTAATGGTCTCCGAGTCTCGCTCTGTCTCACTCCTCCCCATCACCTCCGCTCTTTAATGGTCTCCGGGTCTCGCTCTGTCTCACTCCTCCCCATCACCTCCGCTCTTTAATGGTCTCCGGGACTCGTTCTGTCTCACTCCTCCCCATCACCTCCGCTCTTTAATGGTCTCCGGGTCTCGCTCTGTCTCACTCTTCCCCATCACCTCCGCTCTTTAATGGTTTCTGGGTCTTACTCTGCCTCACTCCTCCCCATCACCTCCGCTCTTTAATGGTCTCCGGGTCTCGCTCTGTCTCACTCCTCCCCATCACCTCCGCTCTTTAATGGTTTCTGGGTCTTACTCTGCCTCACTCCTCCCCATCACCTCTGCTCTTTAATGGTCTCCGGGTCTCGCTCTGTCTCACTCCTCCCCATCACCTCCGCTCTTTAATGGTCTCTGTGTCTCGTTCTGTCTCACTCCTCCCCATCACCTCCGCTCTTTAATGGTTTCTGGGTCTTACTCTGCCTCACTCCTCCCCATCACCTCTGCTCTTTAATGGTCTCCGGGTCTCGCTCTGTCTCACTCCTCCCCATCACCTCCGCTCTTTAATGGTCTCTGTGTCTCGTTCTGTCTCACTCCTCCCCATCACCTCTGCTCTTTAATGGTCTCTGTGTCTCGTTCTGTCTCACTCCTCCCCATCACCTCCGCTCTTTAATGGTTTCTGGGTCTCACTCTGTCTCACTCCTCCCCATCACCTCCGCTCTTTAATGGTCTCCGGGTCTCGCTCTGTCTCACTCCTCCCCATCACCTCCGCTCTTTAATGGTCTCTGTGTCTCGCTCTGTCTCACTCCTCCCCATCACCTCCGCTCTTTAATGGTCTCCGGGTCTCGTTCTGTCTCACTCCTCCCCATCACCTCCGCTCTTTAATGGTCTCCGGGTCTCGTTCTGTCTCACTCCTCCCCATCACCTCCGCTCTTTAATGGTCTCTGTGTCTCGCTCTGTCTCACTCCTCCCCATCACCTCCGTTCTTTAATGGTCTCTGGATCTCACTCTGTCTCACTCCTCCCCATCACCTCCGCTCTTTAATTGTCTCTGGGTCTCACTATGTCTCACTCCTCCCCATCACCTCTGCTCTTTAATGGTCTCTGTGTCTCGCTCTGTCTCACTCCTCCCCATCACCTCCGCTCTTTAATGGTCTCTGTGTCTCGCTCTGTCTCACTCCTCCCCATCACCTCCGCTCTTTAATGGTCTCCGGGTCTCGCTCTGTCTCACTCCTCCCCATCACCTCCGCTCTTTAATGGTCTCCGGGTCTCGCTCTGTCTCACTCCTCCCCATCACCTCCGCTCTTTAATGGTCTCTGTGTCTCGCTCTGTCTCACTCCTCCCCATCACCTCCGCTCTTTAATGGTCTCCGGGTCTCGCTCTGTCTCACTGCTCCCCATCACCTCCGCTCTTTAATGGTTTCTGGGTCTTACTCTGCCTCACTCCTCCCCATCACCTCTGCTCTTTAATGGTCTCCGGGTCTCGCTCTGTCTCACTCCTCCCCATCACCTCCGCTCTTTAATGGTCTCTGTGTCTCGTTCCGTCTCACTCCTCCCCATCACCTCCGCTCTTTAATGGTTTCTGGGTCTTACTCTGCCTCACTCCTCCCCATCACCTCTGCTCTTTAATGGTCTCCGGGTCTCGCTCTGTCTCACTCCTCCCCATCACCTCCGCTCTTTAATGGTCTCTGTGTCTCGTTCTGTCTCACTCCTTCCCATCACCTCCGCTCTTTAATGGTCTCTGTGTCTCGTTCTGTCTCACTCCTCCCCATCACCTCCGCTCTTTAATGGTTTCTGGGTCTCACTCTGTCTCACTCCTCCCCATCACCTCCGCTCTTTAATGGTCTCCGGGTCTCGCTCTGTCTCACTCCTCCCCATCACCTCCGCTCTTTAATGGTCTCTGTGTCTCGCTCTGTCTCACTCCTCCCCATCACCTCCGCTCTTTAATGGTCTCCGGGTCTCGTTCTGTCTCACTCCTCCCCATCACCTCCGCTCTTTAATGGTCTCCGGGTCTCGTTCTGTCTCACTCCTCCCCATCACCTCCACTCTTTAATGGTCTCCGTGTCTCGTTCTGTCTCACTCCTCCCTATCACCTCCGCTCTTTAATGGTCTCTGTGTCTCGCTCTGTCTCACTCCTCCCCATCACCTCCGCTCTTTAATGGTCTCCGGGTCTCACTCTGTCTCACTCCTCCCCATCACCTCCGCTCTTTAATGGTCTCCGGGTCTCGCTCTGTCTCACTCCTCCCCATCACCTCCGCTCTTTAATGGTCTCTGAGTCTCGTTCTGTCTCACTCCTCCCCATCGCCTCTGCTCTTTAATGGTCTCTGTGTCTCGCTCTGTCTCACTTCTCCCCATCACCTCCGCTCTTTAATGGTCTCTGTGTCTCGCTCTGTCTCACTTCACCCCATCACCTCCGCTCTTTAATGGTCTCTCTGTCTCGCTCTGTCTCACTTCTCCCCATCACCTCCGCTCTTTAATGGTCTCCGGGTCTCGCTCTGTCTCACTCCTCCCCATCACCTCTGCTCTTTAATGGTCTCTGTGTCTCGCTCTGTCTCACTCCTCCCCATCACCTCTGCTCTTTAATGGTCTCTGTGTCTCGTTCTGTCTCACTTCTCCCCATCACCTCCGCTCTTTAATGGTCTCTGTGTCTCGCTCTGTCTCACTCCTCCCCATCACCTCCGCTCTTTAATGGTCTCTGTGTCTCGCTCTGTCTCACTCCTCCCCATCACCTCCGCTCTTTAATGGTCTCTGTGTCTCGCTCTGTCTCACTCCTCCCCATCACCTCCGCTCTTTAATGGTCTCTGCGTCTCGCTCTGTCTCACTCCTCCCCATCACCTCCGCTCTTTAATGGTCTCTGTGTCTCGCTCTGTCTCACTCCTCCCCATCACCTCCGCTCTTTAATGGTCTCTGTGTCTCGCTCTGTCTCACTCCTCCCCATCACCTCCGCTCTTTAATGGTCTCCGGTTCTCGCTCTGTCTCACTCCTCCCCATCACCTCCGCTCTTTAATGGTCTCTGTGTCTCGCGCTGTCTCACTCCTCCCCATCACCTCCGCTCTTTAATGGTCTCCGGTTCTCGCTCTGTCTCACTCCTCCCCATCACCTCCGCTCTTTAATGGTCTCTGTGTCTCGCTCTGTCTCACTCCTCCCCATCACCTCCGCTCTTTAATGGTCTCCGGGTCTCGTTCTGTCTCACTCCTCCCCATCACCTCCGCTCTTTAATGGTCTCTGTGTCTCGCTCTGTCTCACTCCTCCCCATCACCTCCGCTCGTTAATGGTCTCTGTGTCTCGTTCTGTCTCACTCCTCCCCATCACCTCCGCTCTTTAATTGTCTCTGTGTCTCGTTCTGTCTCACTCCTCCCCATCACCTCCGCTCTTTAATGGACTCTGTGTCTCGCTCTGTCTCACTCCTCACCATCACCTCCGCTCTTTAATGGTCTCCGGGTCTCGCTCCGTCTCACTCCTCCCCATCACCTCCGCTCTTTAATGGTCTCTGTGTCTCGCTCTGTCTCACTCCTCCCCATCACCTCTGCTCTTTAATGGTCTCTGTGTCTCGCTCTGTCTCACTCCTCCCCATCACCTCCGCGCTTTAATGGTCTCCGGGTCTCACTCTGTCTCACTCCTCCCCATCACCTCCGCTATTTAATGGTCTCTGTGTTTCGCTCTGTCTCACTCCTCCCCATCACCTTCACTCTTTAATGGTCTCTGTGTCTCACTCTGTCTCACTCCTCCCCATCACCTCCGCTCTTTAATGGTCTCTGTGTCTCGCTCTGTGTCACTCCTCCCCATCACCTCCGCTCTTTAATGGTCTCCGGGTCTCGCTCTGTCTCACTCCTCCCCATCACCTCCGCTCTTTAATGGTCTCTGTGTCTCACTCTGTCTCACTCCTCCCCATCACCTCCGCTCTTTAATGGTCTCTGTGTCTCGCTCTGTCTCACTCCTCACCATCACCTCCGCTCTTTAATGGTCTCTGTGTCTCACTCTGTCTCACTCCTCCCCATCACCTCCGCTCTTTAATGGTCTCTGTGTCTCGCTCTGTCTCACTCCTCCCCATCACCTCCGCTCTTTAATGGTCTCCGGGTCTCGCTCCGTCTCACTCCTCCCCATCACCTCCGCTCTTTAATGGTCTCTGTGTCTCGCTCTGTCTCACTCCTCCCCATCACCTCTGCTCTTTAATGGTCTCTGTGTCTCGCTCTGTCTCACTCCTCCCCATCACCTCCGCTCTTTAATGGTCTCCAGTTCTCGCTCTGTCTCACTCCTCCCCATCACCTCCGCTCTTTAATGGTCTCTGTGTCTCGCTCTGTCTCACTCCTCCCCATCACCTCCGCTCTTTAATGGTCTCTGTGTCTCGCTCTGTCTCACTCCTCCCCATCACCTCCGCTCTTTAATGGTCTCTGTGTCTCGTTCTGTCTCACTCCTCCCCATCACCTCCGCTCTTTAATGGTCTCCGGGTCTCACTCTGTCTCACTCCTCCCCATCACCTCCGCTCTGTAATGGTCTCTGTGTCTCGTTCTGTCTCACTGCTCCCCATCACCTCCGCTCTTTAATGGTCTCCGGGTCTCACTCTGTCTCACTCCTCCCCATCACCTCCGCTCTTTAATGGTCTCTGTGTCTCGTTCTGTCTCACTCCTCCCCATCACCTCCGCTCTTTCATGGTCTCCGGATCTCGTTCTGTCTCACTCCTCCCCATCACCTCTGCTCTTTAATGGTCTCCGGGTCTCGTTCTGTCTCACTCCTCCCCATCACCTCCGCTCTTTAATGGTCTCCGGGTCTCGCTCTGTCTCACTCCTCCCCATTACCTCTGCTCTTTCATGGTCTCCGGGTCTCGCCCTGTCTCACTCCTCCCCATCACCTCTGCTCTTTAATGGTCTCTGTGTCTCGTTCTGTCTCACTCCTCCCCATCACCTCCGCTCTTTAATGGTCTCTGTGTCTCGCTCTGTCTCACTCCTCCCCATCACCTCCGCTCTTTAATGGTCTCTGTGCCTCGTTCTGTCTCACTCCTCCCCATCACCTCCGCTCTTTAATGGTCTCCAGGTCTCGCTCTGTCTCACTCCTCCCCATCACCTCCGCTCTTTAATGGTCTCTGTGTCTCGTTCTGTCTCACTCCTCCCCATCACCTCCGCTCTTTAATGGTCTCTGTGTCTCGCTCTGTCTCACTCCTCCCCATCACGTCCGCTCTTTCATGGTCTCCGGATCTCGTTCTGTCTCACTCCTCCCCATCACCTCCGCTCTTTAATGGTCTCTGTGTTTCGCTGTGTCTCACTCCTCCCCATCACCTCCGCTCTTTAATGGTCTCTGTGTCTCGCTCTGTCTTACTCCTCCCCATCACCTCTGCTCTTTAATGGTCTCTGTGTCTCGCTCTGTCTCACTCCTCCCCATCACCTCCGCTCTTTAATGGTCTCCGGGTCTCGCTCTGTCTCACTCCTCCCCATCACCTCCGCTCTTTAATGGACTCTGTGTCTCGCTCTGTCTCACTCCTCCCCATCACCTCCGCTCTTTAATGGTCTCTGTGACTCGCTCTGTCTCACTCCTCCCCCTCACCTCCGCTCTTTATTGGTCTCCGGGTCTCGCTCTGTCTCACTCCTCCCCATCACCTCCGCTCTTTAATGGTCTCCGGGTCTCGCTCTTTCTCACTCCTCCCCATCACCTCCGCTCTTTAATGGTCTCTGTGTCTCGCTCTGTCTCACTCCTCCCCATCAACTCCGCTCTTTAATGGACTCTGTGTCTCGCTCTGTCTCACTCCTCCCCATCACCTCCGCTCTTTAATGGTCTCTGTGTCTCGTTCTGTCTCACTCCTCCCCATCACCTCCGCTCTTTAATGGACTCTGTGTCTCGCTCTGTCTCACTCCTCCCCATCACCTCCGCTCTTTAATGGTCTCTGTGTCTCGCTCTGTCTCACTCCTCCCCATCACCTCCGCTCTTTAATGGTCTTTGTGTCTCGCTCTGTCTCACTCCTCCCCATCACCTCCGCTCTTTAATGGTCTCCGGGTCTCGTTCTGTCTCACTCCTCCCCATCACCTCCGCTCTTTAATGGTCTCTGTGTCTCGCTCTGTCTCCCTCCTCCCCATCACCTCCGCTCTTTAATGGTCTCCGGGTCTCGTTCTGTCTCACTCCTCCCCATCACCTCCGCTCTTTAATGGTCTCTGTGTCTCGTTCTGTCTCACTCCTCCCCATCACCTCCGCTCTTTAATGGTCTCTGTGTCTCGCTGTGTCTCACTCCTCCCCATCACCTCCGCTCTTTAATGGTCTCTGTGTCTCGTTCTGTCTCACTCCTCCCCATCACCTCCGCTCTTTAATGGTCTCTGTGTTTCACTCTGTCTCACTCCTCCACATCACCTCCGCTCTTTAATGGTCTCCGGGTCTCGTTCTGTCTCACTCCTCCCCATCACCTCCGCTCTTTAATGGTCTCTCTGTCTCGCTCTGTCTCACTCCTCCCCATCACCTCCGCTCTTTAATGGTCTCCAGGTCTCGCTCTGTCTCACTCCTCCCCATCACCTCCGCTCTTTAATTGTCTCTGTGTCTCGCTCTGTCTCACTCCTCCCCATCACCTCCGCTCTTTAATGGTTTCTGGGTCTTACTCTGCCTCACTCCTCCCCATCACCTCCGCTCTTTCATGGTCTCCGGGTCTCGCTCTGTCTCACTCCTCCCCATCACCTCCGCTCTTTAATGGTCTCTGTGTCTCGCTCTGTCTCACTCCTCCCCATCACCTCCGCTCTTTAATGGTCTCCGGGTCTCGCTCTGTCTCACTCCTCCCCATCACCTCCGCTCTTTCATGGTCTCTGTGTCTCGCTCTGTCTCACTCCTCCCCATCACCTCCGCTCTTTAATGGTCTCTGTGTCTCGCTCTGTCTCACTCCTCCCCATCACCTCCTCTCTTTAATGGTCTCCGGGTCTCGCTCTGTCTCACTCCTCCCCATCACCTCCGCTCTTTAATGGTCTCTGTGTTTCGCTCTGTCTCACTCCTCCCCATCACCTTCACTCTTTAATGCTCTCTGTGTCTCACTCTGTCTCACTCCTCCCCATCACCTCCGCTCTTTAATGGTCTCTGTGTCTCGCTCTGTCTCACTCCTCCCCATCACCTCCGCTCTTTAATGGTCTCCGGGTCTCGCTCTGTCTCACTCCTCCCCATCACCTCCGCTCTTTAATGGTCTCTGTGTCTCACTCTGTCTCACTCCTCCCCATCACCTCCGCTCTTTAATGGTCTCTGTGTCTCGCTCTGTCTCACTCCTCCCCATCACCTCCGCTCTTTAATGGTCTCCGGGTCTCGCCCTGTCTCACTCCTCCCCATCACCTCCGCTCTTTAATGGACTCTGTGTCTCGCTCTGTCTCACTCCTCCCCATCACCTCCGCTCTTTAATGGTCTCTGTGTCTCGTTCTGTCTCACTCCTCCCCATCACCTCCGCTCTTTAATGGTCTCCGGGTCTCGTTCTGTCTCACTCCTCCCCATCACCTCCGCTCTTTAATGGTCTCTGTGTCTCGCTCTGTCTCACTCCTCCCCATCACCTCCGCTCTTTAATGGTCTCTGTGTCTCGTTCTGTCTCACTCCTCCCCATCACCTCCGCTCTTTAATGGTCTCTGTGTCTCGCTGTGTCTCACTCCTCCCCATCACCTCCGCTCTTTAATGTTCTCTGTGTCTCGTTCTGTCTCACTCCTCCCCATCACCTCCGCTCTTTAATGGTCTCTGTGTTTCACTCTGTCTCACTCCTCCCCATCACCTCCACTCTTTAATGGTCTCCGGGTCTCGTTCTGTCTCACTCCTCCCCATCACCTCCGCTCTTTAATGGTCTCTGTGTCTCGCTCTGTCTCACTCCTCCCCATCACCTCCGCTCTTTAATGGTCTCCAGGTCTCGCTCTGTCTCACTCCTCCCCATCACCTCCGCTCTTTAATTGTCTCTGTGTCTCGCTCTGTCTCACTCCTCCCCATCACCTCCGCTCTTTAATGGTCTCTGTGTCTCGCTCTGTCTCACTCCTCCCCATCACCTCCGCTCTTTAATGGTTTCTGGGTCTTACTCTGCCTCACTCCTCCCCATCACCTCCGCTCTTTCATGGTCTCCGGGTCTCGCTCTGTCTCACTCCTCCCCATCACCTCCGCTCTTTAATGGTCTCTGTGTCTCGCTCTGTCTCACTCCTCCCCATCACCTCCGCTCTTTAATGGTCTCCAGGTCTCGCTCTGTCTCACTCCTCCCCATCACCTCCGCTCTTTCATGGTCTCTGTGTCTCGCTCTGTCTCACTCCTCCCCATCACGTCCGCTCTTTAATGGTCTCTGTGTCTCGCTCTGTCTCACTCCTCCCCATCACCTCCGCTCTTTAATGGTCTCCGGGTCTCGCTCTGTCTCACTCCTCCCCATCACCTCCGCACTTTAATGGTCTCTGTGTTTCGCTCTGTCTCACTCCTCCCCATCACCTTCACTCTTTAATGGTCTCTGTGTCTCACTCTGTCTCACTCCTCCCCATCACCTCCGCTCTTTAATGGTCTCTGTGTCTCGCTCTGTCTCACTCCTCCCCATCACCTCCGCTCTTTAATGGGCTCCGGGTCTCGCTCTGTCTCACTCCTCCCCATCACCTCCGCTCTTTAATGGTCTCTGTGTCTCACTCTGTCTCACTCCTCCCCATCACCGCCGCTCTTTAATGGTCTCTGTCTCTCGCTCTGTCTCACTCCTCCCCATCACCTCCGCTCTTTAATGTTCTCCGGGTCTCGCCCTGTCTCACTCCTCCCCATCACCTCCGCTCTTTAATGCTCTCTGTGTCTCGCTCTGTCTCACTCCTCCCCATCACCTCTGCTCTTTAATGGTCTCTGTGTCTCGCTCTGTCTCACTCTTCCCCATCACCTCCGCTCTTTAATGGTCTCCAGGTCTCGCTCTGTCTCACTCCTCCTCATCACCTCCGCTCTTTAATGGTCTCTGTGTCTCGCTCTGTCTCACTCCTCCCCATCACCTCTGCTCTTTAATGGTCTCTGTGTCTCGCTCTGTCTCACTCCTCCCCATCACCTTCGCTCTTTAATGGTCTCTGTGTCTCGTTCTGTCTCACGCCTCCCCATCACCTCCGCTCTTTAATGGTCTCCGGGTCTCACTCTGTCTCACTCCTCCCCATCACCTCCGCTCTTTAATGGTCTCTGTGTCTCGTTCTGTCTCACTCCTCCCCATCACCTCCGCTCTTTAATGGTCTCCGGGTCTCACTCTGTCTCACTCCTCCCCATCACCTCCGCTCTTTAATGGTCTCTGTGTCTCGTTCTGTCTCACTCCTCCCCATCACCTCTGCTCTTTAATGGTCTCCGGGTCTCGTTCTGTCTCACTCCTCCCCATCACCTCCGCTCTTTAATGGTCTCCGGGTCTCGCTCTGTCTCACTCCTCCCCATTACCTCTGCTCTTTAATGGTCTCCGGGTCTCGCCCTGTCTCACTCCTCCCCATCACCTCCGCTCTTTAATGGTCTCTGTGTCTCGTTCTGTCTCACTCCTCCCCATCACCTCCGCTCGTTAATGGTCTCTGTGTCTCGCTCTGTCTCAGTCCTCCCCATCACCTCCGCTCTTTAATGGTCTCTGTGTCTCGTTCTGTCTCACTCCTCCCCATCACCTCCGCTCTTTAATGGTCTCCAGGTCTCGCTCTGTCTCACTCCTCCCCATCACCTCCGCTCTTTAATGGTCTCTGTGTCTCGCTCTGTCTCACTCCTCCCCATCACCTCCGCTCTTTCATGGTCTCCGGATCTCGTTCTGTCTCACTCCTCCCCATCACCTCCGCTCTTTAATGGTCTCTGTGTTTCGCTGTGTCTCACTCCTCCCCATCACCTCCGCTCTTTAATGGTCTCTGTGTCTCGCTCTGTCTCACTCCTCCCCATCACCTCCGCTCTTTAATGGTCTCCGGGTCTCGTTCTGTCTCACTCCTCCCCATCACCTTCACTCTTTAATGGTCTCTGTGTCTCACTCTGTCTCACTCCTCCCCATCACCTCCGCTCTTTAATGGTCTCTGTGTCTCGCTCTGTCTCACTCCTCCCCATCACCTCCGCTCTTTAATGGTCTCCGGGTCTCGTTCTGTCTCACTCCTCCCCATCACCTCCGCTCTTTAATGGTCTCTGTGTCTCACTCTGTCTCACTCCTCCCCATCACCTCCGCTCTTTAATGGTCTCCGGGTCTCGTTCTGTCTCACTCCTCCCTATCACCTCCGCTCTTTCATGGTCTCCGGATCTCGTTCTGTCTCACTCCTCCCCATCACCTCCGCTCTTTAATGGTCTCTGTGTCTCGTTCTGTCTCACTCCTCCCCATTACATCTGCTCTTTCATGGTCTCCGGGTCTCGCCCTGTCTCACTCCTCCCCATCACCTCCGCTCTTTAATGGTCTCCGGGTCTCGTTCTGTCTCACTCCTCCCCATTACCTCTGCTCTTTCATGGTCTCCGGGTCTCGCCCTGTCTCACTCCTCCCCATCACCTCCGCTCTTTAATGGTCTCGGTGTCTCGTTCTGTCTCACTCCTCCCCATCACCTCCGCTCTTTAATGGTCTCTGTGTCTCGTTCTGTCTCACTCCTCCCCATCACCTCCACTCTTTAATGGACTCCGGGTCTCGCTCTGTCTCACTCCTCCCCATCACCTCCGCTCTTTAATGGTCTCTGTGTCTCGTTCTCTCTCACTCCTCCCCATCACCTCCGCTCTTTAATGGTCTCTGTGTCTCGTTCTGTCTCACTCCTCCCCATCACCTCCACTCTTTAATGGTCTCTGTGTCTCGTTCTGTCTCACTCCTCCCCATCACCTCCGCTATTTAATGGTCTCTGTGTCTCGCTCTGTCTCACTCCTCCCCATCACCTCCGCTCTTTAATGGTCTCCGGGTCTCGTTCTGTCTCACTCCTCCCCATCACCTCCGCTCTTTAATGGTCTCTGTGTCTCGTTCAGTCTCACTCCTCCCCATCACCTCCGCTCTTTAATGGTCTCTGTGTCTCGCTCTGTCTCACTCCTCCCCATCACCTCCACTTTTAATGGACTCCGGGTCTCGCTCTGTCTCACTCCTCCCCATCACCTCCGCTCTTTAATGGTCTCCGGGTCTCGCTCTGTCTCACTCCTCCCCATCACCTCCGCTCTTTAATGGTCTCTGTGTCTCGTTCTGTCTCACTCCTCCCCATCACCTCCACTTTTAATGGACTCCGGGTCTCGCTCTGTCTCACTCCTCCCCATCACCTCCGCTCTTTAATGGTCTCTGTGTCTCGTTCTGTCTCACTCCTCCCCATCACCTCCGCTCTTTAATGTTCTCTGTGTCTCGTTCAGTCTCACTCCTCCCCATCACCTCCGCTCTTTAATGATCTCCGGGTCTCGCTCTGTCTCACTCCTCCCCATCACCTCCGCTCTTTAATGGTCTCTGTGTCTCGTTCAGTCTCACTCCTCCCCATCACCTCCGCTCTTTAATGGTCTCCGGGTCTCGTTCTGTCTCACTCCTCCCCATCACCTCCGCTCTTTAATGGTCTCTGTGTCTCGTTCTGTCTCACTCCTCCCCATCACCTCCGCTCTTTAATGGTCTCCGGGTCTCACTCTGTCTCACTCCTCCCCATCACCTCCGCTCTTTAATGGTCTCTGTGTCTCACTCTGTCTCACTCCTCCCCATCACCTCCGCTCTTTAATGGTCTCCGGGTCTCGTTCTGTCTCACTCCTCCCCATCACCTCCGCTCTTTCATGGTCTCCGGATCTCGTTCTGTCTCACTCCTCCCCATCACCTCCGCTCTTTAATGGTCTCTGTGTCTCGTTCTGTCTCACTCCTCCCCATTACCTCTGCTCCTTCATGGTCTCCGGGTCTCGCCCTGTCTCACTCCTCCCCATCACCTCCGCTCTTTAATGGTCTCCGGGTCTCGCTCTGTCTCACTCCACCCCATCACCTCTGCTCTTTAATGGTCTCCGGGTCTCGCTCTGTCTCACTCCTCCCCATCACCTCCACTCTTTAATGGTCTCCGGGTCTCGCTCTGTCTCACTCCTCCCCATCACCTCCGCTCTTTAATGGTCTCGGTGTCTCGTTCTGTCTCACTCCTCCCCATCACCTCCGCTCTTTAATGGTCTCTGTGTCTCGTTCTGTCTCACTCCTCCCCATCACCTCCGCTCTTTAATGGTCTCTGTGTCTCGCTCTGTCTCACTCCTCCCCATCACCTCTGCTCTTTCATGGTCTCCGGGTCTCGCCCTGTCTCACTCCTCCCCATCACCTCCGCTCTTTAATGGTCTCTGTGTCTCGCTCTGTCTCACTCCTCCCCATCACCTCCGCTCTTTAATGGTCTCTGTGTCTCGTTCTGTCTCACTCCTCCCCATCACCTCCGCTCTTTAATGGTCTCTGTGTCTCGTTCTGTCTCACTCCTCCCCATCACCTCCACTCTTTAATGGACTCCGGGTCTCGCTCTGTCTCACTCCTCCCCATCACCTCCGCTCTTTAATGGTCTCTGTGTCTCGTTCTGTCTCACTCCTCCCCATCACCTCCGCTCTTTAATGTTCTCTGTGTCTCGTTCAGTCTCACTCCTCCCCATCACCTCTGCTCTTTAATGGTCTCTGTGTCTCGTTCAGTCTCACTCCTCCCCATCACCTCTGCTCTTTAATGGTCTCTGTGTCTCGTTCTGTCTCACTCCTCCCCATCACCTCCGCTCTTTAATGGTCTCTGTGTCTCGTTCTGTCTCACTCCTCCCCATCACCTCCGCTCTTTAATGGTCTCCGGGTCTCGCTCTGTCTCACTCCTCCCCATCACCTCCGCTCTTTAATGGTCTCTGTGTCTCGTTCTGTCTCACTCCTCCCCATCACCTCCACTCTTTAATGGACTCCGGGTCTCGCTCTGTCTCACTCCTCCCCATCACCTCCGCTCTTTAATGGTCTCTGTGTCTCGTTCTGTCTCACTCCTCCCCATCACCTCCGCTCTTTAATGTTCTCTGTGTCTCGTTCAGTCTCACTCCTCCCCATCACCTCTGCTCTTTAATGGTCTCTGTGTCTCGTTCAGTCTCACTCCTCCCCATCACCTCTGCTCTTTAATGGTCTCTGTGTCTCGTTCTGTCTCACTCCTCCCCATCACCTCCACTCTTCCATGGTCTCCAGGTCTCGCCCTGTCTCACTCCTCCCCATCACCTCCACTCTTTAATGGACTCCGGGTCTCGCTCTGTCTCACTCCTCCCCATCACCTCCGCTCTTTAATGGTCTCTGTGTCTCGTTCTGTCTCACTCCTCCCCATCACCTCCGCTCTTTAATGTTCTCTGTGTCTCGTTCAGTCTCACTCCTCCCCATCACCTCCGCTCTTTAATGGTCTCCGGGTCTCGCTCTGTCTCACTCCTCCCCATCACCTCCGCTCTTTAATGGTCTCCGGGTCTCGCTCTGTCTCACTCCTCCCCATCACCTCCGCTCTTTAATGGTCTCTGTGTCTCGTTCAGTCTCACTCCTCCCCATCACCTCTGCTCTTTAATGGTCTCTGTGTCTCGTTCAGTCTCACTCCTCCCCATCACCTCCGCTCTTTAATGGTCTCCGGGTCTCGCTCTGTCTCACTCCTCCCCATCACCTCCGCTCTTTAATGGTCTCCGGGTCTCGCTCTGTCTCACTCCTCCCCATCACCTCCGCTCTTTAATGGTCTCTGTGTCTCTTTCTGTCTCACTACTCCCCATCACCTCCGCTCTTTAATGGTCTCCGGGTCTCTCTCTGTCTCACTCCTCCCCATCACCTCCGCTCTTTAATGGTCTCCGGGTCTCGCTCTGTCTCACTCCTCCCCATCACCTCCGCTCTTTAATGGTCTCTGTGTCTCTTTCTGTCTCACTCCTCCCCATCACCTCCGCTCTTTAATGGTCTCTGTGTCTCGCTCTGTCTCACTCCTCCCCATCACCTCCGCTCTTTCATGGTCTCCGGGTCTCTCTCTGTCTCACTCCTCCCCATCACCTCCGCTCTTTAATGGTCTCTGTGTCTCGCTCTGTCTCACTCCTCCCCATCGCCTCCGCTCTTTCATGGTCTCCGGGTCTCGCTCTGTCTCAATCCTCCCCATCACCTCCGCTCTTTAATGATCTCTGTGTCTCGCTCTGTCTCACTCCTCCCCATCACCTCCGCTCTTTATTGGTCTCTGTGTCTCGCTCTGTCTCACTCCTCCCCATCACCTCCGCTCTTTAATGGTCTCCGGGTCTCGCTCTGTCTCACTCCTCCCCATCACCTCCGCTCTTTAATGGTCTCCAGGTCTCGCTCTGTCTGACTCCTCCCCATCACCTCCGCTATTTAATGATCTCTGTGTCTCGCTCTGTCTCACTCCTCCCCATCACCTCCGCTCTTTAATGGTCTCCGGGTCTCGCTCTGTCTCACTCCTCCCCATCACCTCTGCTCTTTAATGGTCTCCGGGTCTCGCTCTGTCTCACTCCTCCCCATCACCTCCTCTCTTTAATGGTCTCCGGGACTCGTTCTGTCTCACTCCTCCCCATCACCTCCGATCTTTAATGGTCTCCGGGTCTCGCTCTGTCTCACTCCTCCCCATCACCTCCGCGCTTTAATGGTCTCCGGGTCTCGCTCTGTCTCACTCCTCCCCATCACCTCCGCTCTTTAATGGTCTCCGGGTCTCGTTCTGTCTCACTCCTCCCCATCACCTCCGCTCTTTAATGGTCTCCAGGTCTCGCTCTGTCTCACTCCTCCCCATCACCTCCGCTCTTTAATTGTCTCTGTGTCTCGCTCTGTCTCACTCCTCCCCATCACCTCTGCTCTTTAATGGTCTCCGGGTCTCTCTCTGTCTCACTCCTCCCCATCACCTCCGCTCTTTAATGGTCTCCGGGTCTCGCTCTGTCTCACTCCTCCCCATCACCTCCGCTCTTTATTGGTCTCTGTGTCTCGCTCTGTCTCACTCCTCCCCATCACCTCCGCTCTTTATTGGTCTCCGGGTCTCGCTCTGTCTCACTCCTCCCCATCACCTCCGCTCTTTAATGGTCTCCGGGTCTCGCTCTGTCTCACTCCTCCCCATCACCTCCGCTCTTTAATGGTCTCCGGGTCTCGCTCTGTCTCACTCCTCCCCATCACCTCCGCTCTTTATTGGTCTCTGTGTCTCGCTCTGTCTCACTCCTCCCCATCACCTCCGCTCTTTAATGGTCTCCGGGTCTCGCTCTGTCTCACTCCTCCCCATCACCTCCGCTCTTTATTGGTCTCTGTGTCTCGCTCTGTCTCACTCCTCCCCATCACCTCCGCTCTTTAATGGTCTCCGGGTCTCGCTCTGTCTCACTCCTCCCCATCACCTCCGCTCTTTAATGGTCTCCGGGTCTCGCTCTGTCTCACTCCTCCCCATCACCTCCGCTCTTTATTGGTCTCTGTGTCTCGCTCTGTCTCACTCCTCCCCATCACCTCCGCTCTTTAATGGTCTCCGGGTCTCGCTCTGTCTCACTCCTCCCCATCACCTCCGCTCTTTAATGGTCTCCAGGTCTTACTCTGTCTCACTCCTCCCCATCACCTCCGCTCTTTAATGGTCTCCGGGTCTCGCTCTGTCTCACTCCTCCCCATCACCTCCGCTCTTTAATGGTCTCCGGGTCTCACTCTGTCTCACTCCTCCCCATCACCTCCGCTCTTTAATGGTCTCCAGGTCTTACTCTGTCTCACTCCTCCCCATCACCTCCGCTCTTTAATGGTCTCCGGGTCTCGCTCTGTCTCACTCCTCCCCATCACCTCCGCTCTTTAATGGTCTCTGTGTCTCGCTCTGTCTCACTCCTCCCCATCACCTCCGCTCTTTACTGGTCTCTGTGTCTCGCTCTGTCTCACTCCTCCCCATCACCTCCGCTCTTTAATGGTCTCCGGGTCTCGTTCTGTCTCACTCCTCCCCATCACCTCCGCTCTTTAATGGTCTCTGTGTCTCACTCTGTCTCACTCCTCCCCATCACCTCTGCTCTTTAATGGTCTCCGGGTCTCGTTCTGTCTCACTCCTCCCCATCACCTCCGCTCTTTACTGGTCTCTGTGTCTCACTCTGTCTCACTCCTCCCCATCACCTCCGCTCTTTAATGGTCTCCGGGTCTCGCTCTGTCTCTCTCCTCCCCATCACCTCCGCTCTTTAATGGTCTCTGTGTCTCGCTCTGTCTCTCTCCTCCCCATCACCTCCGCTCTTTAATGGTCTCCGGGTCTCGCTCTGTCTCACTCCTCCCCATCACCTCCGCTCTTTAATGGTCTCTGTGTCTCGCTCTGTCTCACTCCTCCCCATCACCTCCGCTCTTTAATGGTCTCCGGGTCTCGTTCTGTCTCACTCCTCCCCATCACCTCCGCTCTTTAATGGTCTCCGGGTCTCGCTCTGTCTCACTCCTCCCCATCACCTCTGCTCTTTAATGGTCTCCGGGTCTCGCTCTGTCTCACTCCTCCCCATCACCTCCGCTCTTTAATGGTCTCTGTGTCTCACTCTGTCTCACTCCTCCCCATCACCTCTGCTCTTTAATGCTCTCCGGGTCTCGTTCTGTCTCACTCCTCCCCATCACCTCCGCTCTTTAATGGTCTCTGTGTCTCACTCTGTCTCACTCCTCCCCATCACCTCTGCTCTTTAATGCTCTCCGGGTCTCGTTCTGTCTCACTCCTCCCCATCACCTCCGCTCTTTAATGGTCTCCGGGTCTCGTTCTGTCTCACTCCTCCCCATCACCTCCGCTCTTTAATGGTCTCTGTGTCTCACTCTGTCTCACTCCTCCCCATCACCTCTGCTCTTTAATGGTCTCCGGGTCTCGTTCTGTCTCACTCCTCTCCATCACCTCCACTCTTTAATGGTCTCCGGGTCTCGCCCTGTCTCACTCCTCCCCATCACCTCCGCTCTTTCATGGTCTCGGAGTCTCGTTCTGTCTCACTCCTCCCCATCACCTCCGATCTTTAATGGTCTCTGTGTCTCGCTCTGTCTCACTCCTCCCCATCACCTCCACTCTTTAATGGACTCCGGGTCTCGCTCTGTCTCACTCCTCCCCATCACCTCCGCTCTTTAATGGTCTCTGTGTCTCGTTCTGTCTCACTCCTCCCCATCACCTCCACTCTTTAATGGACTCCGGGTCTCGCTCTGTCTCACTCCTCCCCATCACCTCCGCTCTTTAATGGTCTCTGTGTCTCGTTCTGTCTCACTCCTCCCCATCACCTCCGCTCTTTAATGGTCTCCGGGTCTCGCTCTGTCTCACTCCTCCCCATCACCTCCGCTCTTTAATGGTCTCTGTGTCTCGTTCTGTCTCACTCCTCCCCATCACCTCCGCTCTTTAATGGTCTCCGGGTCTCGCTCTGTCTCACTCCTACCCATCACCTCCGCTCTTTAATGGTCTCTGTGTCTCGTTCTGTCTCACTCCTCCCCATCACCTCCGCTCTTTAATGGTCTCCGGGTCTCGCTCTGTCTCACTCCTCCCCATCACCTCCGCTCTTTAATGGTCTCCGGGTCTCTCTCTGTCTCACTCCTCCCCATCACCTCCGCTCTTTCATGGTCTCCGGGTCTCTCTCTGTCTCACTCCTCCCCATCACCTCCGCTCTTTCATGGTCTCCGGGTCTCGCTCTGTCTCACTCCTCCCCATCACCTCCGCTCTTTAATGATCTCTGTGTCTCGCTCTGTCTCACTCCTCCCCATCACCTCCGCTCTTTAATTGTCTCTGTGTCTCTCTCTGTCTCACTCCTCCCCATCACCTCCGCTCTTTCATGGTCTCCGGGTCTCGCTCTGTCTCACTCCTCCCCATCACCTCCGCTCTTTAATGGTCTCTGTGTCTCGTTCTGTCTCACTCCTCCCCAGCGCCTCCGCTCTTTAATGGTCTCTGTGTCTCGCTCTGTCTCACTCCTCCCCATCACCTCCGCTCTTTAATGTTCTCCGGGTCTCGCTCTGTCTCACTCCTCCCCATCACCTCCGCTCTTTAATGGTCTCTGTGTCTCGTTCTGTCTCACTCCTCCCCATCGCCTCCGCTCTTTAATGGTCTCTGTGTCTCGTTCTGTCTCACTCCTCCCCATCACCTCCGCTCTTTAATGGTCTCTGTGTCTCGCTCTGTCTCACTCCTCCCCATCACCTCCGCTCTTTAATGGTCTCTGTGTCTCGTTCTGTCTCACTCCTCCCCATCACCTCCGCTCTTTAATGGTCTCTGTGTCTCGCTCTGTCTCACTCCTCCCCATCACCTCCGCTCTTTAATTGTCTCTGTGTCTCGCTCTGTCTCACTCCTCCCCATCACCTCCGCTCTTTAATGGTCTCCAGGTCTCGCTCTGTCTCACTCCTCCCCATCACCTCCGCTCTTTAATTGTCTCTGTGTCTCGTTCTGTCTCACTCCTCCCCATCACCTCCGCTCTTTAATGGTCTCTGTGTCTCGCTCTGTCTCACTCCTCCCCATCACCTCCGCTCTTTAATTGTCTCTGTGTCTCGCTCTGTCTCACTCCTCCCCATCACCTCCGCTCTTTAATGATCTCCGGGTCTCGCTCTGTCTCACTCCTCCCCATCACCTCCGCTCTTTAATGATCTCTGTGTCTCGCTCTGTCTCACTCCTCCCCATCACCTCCGCTCTTTAATGGTCTCCGAGTCTCGCTCTGTCTCACTCCTCCCCATCACCTCCGCTCTTTAATGGTCTCCAGTTCTCGCTCTGTCTCACTCCTCCCCATCACCTCCGCTCTTTAATGGTTTCTGGGTCTCGCTCTGTCTCACTCTTCCCCATCACCTCCGCTCTTTAATGGTCTCTGTGTCTCGCTCTGTCTCACTCCTCCCCATCACCTCCGCTCTTCAATGGTCTCCAGGTCTCGCTCTGTCTCACTCCTCCCCATCACCTCCGCTCTTTAATGGTCTCCAGGTCTCGCTCTGTCTCACTCCTCCCCATCACCTCCGCTCTTTCATGGTCTCTGTGTCTCGTTCTGTCTCACTCCTCCCCATCACCTCCGCTCTTTAATGATCTCTGTGTCTCGCTCTGTCTCACTCCTCCCCATCACCTCCGCTCTTTAATGGTCTCTGTGTCTCGCTCTGTCTCACTCCTCCCCATCACCTCCGCTCTTCAATGGTCTCCAGGTCTCGCTCTGTCTCACTCCTCCCCATCACCTCCGCTCTTTAATGGTCTCCAGGTCTCGCTCTGTCTCACTCCTCCCCATCACCTCCGCTCTTTAATGGTCTCTGTGTCTCGTTCTGTCTCACTCCTCCCCATCACCTCCGCTCTTTAATGATCTCTGTGTCTCGCTCTGTCTCACTCCTCCCCATCACCTCCGCTCTTTCATGGTCTCTGTGTCTCGTTCTGTCTCACTCCTCCCCATCACCTCCGCTCTTTAATGATCTCTGTGTCTCGCTCTGTCTCACTCCTCCCCATCACCTCCGCTCTTTACTGGTCTCTGTGTCTCGTTCTGTCTCACTCCTCCCCATCACCTCCGCTCTTTAATGGTCTCTGTGTCTCGTTCTGTCTCACTCCTCCCCATTACCTCTGCTCTTTCATGGTCTCCGGGTCTCGCCCTGTCTCACTCCTCCCCATCACCTCCGCTCTTTAATGGTCTCTGTGTCTCACTCTGTCTCACTCCTCCCCATCACCTCCGCTCTTTAATGGTCTCTGTGTCTCGCTCTGTCTCACTCCTCCCCATCACCTCCGCTCTTTAATGGTCTCCGGGTCTCGCTCTGTCTCACTCCTCCCCATCACCTCCGCTCTTTAATGGTCTCCGGGTCTCGCTCTGTCTCACTCCTCCCCATCACCTCCGCTCTTTAATGGTCTCCGGGTCTCGCTCTGTCTCACTCCTCCCCATCACCTCCGCTCTTTAATGGTCTCCGTGTCTCACTCTGTCTCACTCCTCCCCATCACCTCCGCTCTTTAATGGTCTCTGTGTCTCGTTCTGTCTCACTCCTCCCCATCACCTCCGCTCTTTAATGGTCTCCGGGTCTCTCTCTGTCTCACTCCTCCCCATCACCTCCGCTCTTTAATGGTCTCCGGGTCTCTCTCTGTCTCACTCCTCCCCATCACCTCCGCTCTTGAATGGTCTCTGGGTCTCACTCTGTCTCACTCCTCCCCATCACCTCCGCTCTTTCATGGTCTCCGGGTCTCGCTCTGTCTCACTCCTCCCCATCACCTCCGCTCTTTAATGGTCTCTGTGTCTCGCTCTGTCTCACTCCTCCCCATCACCTCCGCTCTTTAATGGTCTCCGGGTCTCACTCTGTCTCACTCCTCCCCATCACCTCCGCTCTTTAATGGTCTCTGTGTCTCGTTCTGTCTCACTCCTCCCCATCACCTCCGCTCTTTAATGGTCTCCGGGTCTCTCTCTGTCTCACTCCTCCCCATCACCTCCGCTCTTTAATGGTCTCCGGGTCTCTCTCTGTCTCACTCCTCCCCATCACCTCCGCTCTTTAATGATCTCTGTGTCTCGCCCTGTCTCACTCCTCCCCATCACCTCCGCTCTTGAATGGTCTCTGGGTCTCACTCTGTCTCACTCCTCCCCATCACCTCCGCTCTTTAATGGTCTCCGGGTCTCTCTCTGTCTCACTCCTCCCCATCACCTCCGCTCTTTAATGATCTCTGTGTCTCGCCCTGTCTCACTCCTCCCCATCACCTCCGCTCTTGAATGGTCTCTGGGTCTCACTCTGTCTCACTCCTCCCCATCACCTCCGCTCTTTCATGGTCTCCGGGTCTCTCTCTGTCTCACTCCTCCCCATCACCTCCGCTCTTTCTTGGTCTCCGGGTCTCTCTCTGTCTCACTCCTCCCCATCACCTCCGCTCTTTAATGGTCTCCGTGTCTCGCTCTGTCTCACTCCTCCCCATCACCTCCACTCTTTAATGGTCTCCGTGTCTCGCCCTGTCTCACTCCTCCCCATCACCTCCGCTCTTTAATGATCTCTGTGTCTCGCTCTGTCTCACTCCTCCCCATCACCTCCACTCTTTAATGGTCTCCGGGTCTCTCTCTGTCTCACTCCTCCCCATCACCTCCGCTCTTTCATGGTCTCCGGGTCTCTCTCTGTCTCACTCCTCCCCATCACCTCCGCTCTTTAATGGTCTCCGGGTCTCGCTCTGTCTCACTCCTCCCCACCACCTCCGCTCTTTAATGGTCTCTGTGTCTCGTTCTGTCTCACTCCTCCCCATCACCTCCGCTCTTTAATGCTCTCCGTGTCTCGTTCTGTCTCACTCCTCCCCATCACCTCCGCTCTTTAATGCTCTCCGTGTCTCGCCCTGTCTCACTCCTCCCCATCACCTCCGCTCTTTAATGGTCTCCGGGACTCGCTCTGTCTCACTCCTCCCCATCACCTCCACTCTTCCATGGTCTCCAGGTCTCGCTCTGTCTCACTCCTCCCCATCACCTCCGCTCTTTAATGGTCTCTGTGTCTCGCTCTGTCTCACTCCTCCCCATCACCTCCGCTCTTTAATTGTCTCTGTGTCTCGTTCTGTCTCACTCCTCCCCATCACCTCCGCTCTTTAATGGTCTTTGTGTCTCGTTCTGTCTCACTCCTCCCCATCACCTCCGCTCTTTAATGGTCTCCGGATCTCGCTCTGTCTCACTCCTCCCCATCACCTCCGCTCTTTAATGGTCTCTGTGTCTCGTTCTGTCTCACTCCTCCCCATTACCTCCGCTCTTTAATGGTCTCTGTGTCTCGTTCTGTCTCACTCCTCCCCATTACCTCTGCTCTTTCATGGTCTCCGGGTCTCGCCCTGTCTCACTCCTCCCCATCACCTCCGCTCTTTAATGGTCTCTGTGTCTCGTTCTTTCTCACTCCTCCCCATCACCTCCGCTCTTTAATGGTCTCTGTGTCTCGTTCTGTCTCACTCCTCCCCATCACCTCCGCTCTTTAATGGTCTCTGTGTCTCGTTCTGTCTCACTCCTCCCCATCACCTCCGCTCTTTAATGGTCTCCGGGTCTCGCTCTGTCTCACTCCTCCCCATCACCTCCACTCTTTAATGGTCTCCGGGTCTCGCTCTGTCTCACTCCTCCCCATCACCTCCGCTCTTTAATGGACTCCGGGTCTCGCTCTGTCTCACTCCTCCCCATCACCTCCGCTCTTTAATGGTCTCCGGGTCTCGCTCTGTGTCACTCCTCCCCATCACCTCCGCTCTTTAATGGTCTCCGGTTCTCGCTCTGTCTCACTCCTCCCCATCACCTACGCTCTTTAATGCTCTCCAGGTCTCGTTCTGTCTCACTCCTCCCCATCACCTCCGCTCTTTAATGGTCTCCGGGTCTCGCTCTGTCTCACTCCTCCCCATCACCTCCGCTCTTTAATGGTCTCTGTGTCTCGTTCTGTCTCACTCCTCCCCATCACCTCCGCTCTTTAATGGTCTCCGGGTCTCGCTCTGTCTCACTCCTCCCCATCACCTACGCTCTTTAATGCTCTCCAGGTCTCGTTCTGTCTCACTCCTCCCCATCACCTCCGCTCTTTAATGGTCTCCGGGTCTCGCTCTGTCTCACTCCTCCCCATCACCTCCGCTCTTTAATGGTCTCTGTGTCTCGTTCTGTCTCACTCCTCCCCATCACCTCCGCTCTTTAATGGTCTCCGGGTCTCGCTCTGTCTCACTCCTCCCCATCACCTCCGCTCTTTAATGGTCTCCGGGTCTCGCTCTGTCTCACTCCTCCCCATCACCTTCACTCTTTAATGGTCTCCGGGTCTCGCTCTGTCTCACTCCGCCCCATCACCTCCGCTCTTTAATGGTCTCCGGGTCTCGCTCTGTCTCACTCCTCCCCATCACCTCCGCTCTTTAATGGTCTCCGGGTCTCGCTCTGTCTCACTCCTCCCCATCACCTCCGCTCTTTAATGGTCTCTGTGTCTCACTCTGTCTCACTCCTCCCCATCACCTCCGCTCTTTAATGGTCTCTGTGTCTCACTCTGTCTCACTCCTCCCCATCACCTCTGCTCTTTCATGGTCTCTGTGTCTCGTTCTGTCTCACTCCTCCCCATCACCTCCGCTCTTTAATGGTCTCTGTGTCTCGCTCTGTCTCACTCCTCCCCATCACCTCCGCTCTTTAATGGTCTCCGGGTCTCTCTCTGTCTCACTCCTCCCCATCACCTCCGCTCTTTCATGGTCTCCGGGTCTCTCTCTGTCTCACTCCTCCCCATCACCTCCGCTCTTTAATGGTCTCCGGGTCTCGCTCTGTCTCACTCCTCCCCACCACCTCCGCTCTTTAATGGTCTCTGTGTCTCGTTCTGTCTCACTCCTCCCCATCACCTCCGCTCTTTAATGCTCTCCGTGTCTCGTTCTGTCTCACTCCTCCCCATCACCTCCGCTCTTTAATGCTCTCCGTGTCTCGCCCTGTCTCACTCCTCCCCATCACCTCCGCTCTTTAATGGTCTCCGGGACTCGCTCTGTCTCACTCCTCCCCATCACCTCCACTCTTCCATGGTCTCCAGGTCTCGCTCTGTCTCACTCCTCCCCATCACCTCCGCTCTTTAATGGTCTCTGTGTCTCGCTCTGTCTCACTCCTCCCCATCACCTCCGCTCTTTAATTGTCTCTGTGTCTCGTTCTGTCTCACTCCTCCCCATCACCTCCGCTCTTTAATGGTCTTTGTGTCTCGTTCTGTCTCACTCCTCCCCATCACCTCCGCTCTTTAATGGTCTCCGGATCTCGCTCTGTCTCACTCCTCCCCATCACCTCCGCTCTTTAATGGTCTCTGTGTCTCGTTCTGTCTCACTCCTCCCCATTACCTCCGCTCTTTAATGGTCTCTGTGTCTCGTTCTGTCTCACTCCTCCCCATTACCTCTGCTCTTTCATGGTCTCCGGGTCTCGCCCTGTCTCACTCCTCCCCATCACCTCCGCTCTTTAATGGTCTCTGTGTCTCGTTCTTTCTCACTCCTCCCCATCACCTCCGCTCTTTAATGGTCTCTGTGTCTCGTTCTGTCTCACTCCTCCCCATCACCTCCGCTCTTTAATGGTCTCTGTGTCTCGTTCTGTCTCACTCCTCCCCATCACCTCCGCTCTTTAATGGTCTCCGGGTCTCGCTCTGTCTCACTCCTCCCCATCACCTCCACTCTTTAATGGTCTCCGGGTCTCGCTCTGTCTCACTCCTCCCCATCACCTCCGCTCTTTAATGGACTCCGGGTCTCGCTCTGTCTCACTCCTCCCCATCACCTCCGCTCTTTAATGGTCTCCGGGTCTCGCTCTGTGTCACTCCTCCCCATCACCTCCGCTCTTTAATGGTCTCCGGTTCTCGCTCTGTCTCACTCCTCCCCATCACCTACGCTCTTTAATGCTCTCCAGGTCTCGTTCTGTCTCACTCCTCCCCATCACCTCCGCTCTTTAATGGTCTCCGGGTCTCGCTCTGTCTCACTCCTCCCCATCACCTCCGCTCTTTAATGGTCTCTGTGTCTCGTTCTGTCTCACTCCTCCCCATCACCTCCGCTCTTTAATGGTCTCCGGGTCTCGCTCTGTCTCACTCCTCCCCATCACCTACGCTCTTTAATGCTCTCCAGGTCTCGTTCTGTCTCACTCCTCCCCATCACCTCCGCTCTTTAATGGTCTCCGGGTCTCGCTCTGTCTCACTCCTCCCCATCACCTCCGCTCTTTAATGGTCTCTGTGTCTCGTTCTGTCTCACTCCTCCCCATCACCTCCGCTCTTTAATGGTCTCCGGGTCTCGCTCTGTCTCACTCCTCCCCATCACCTCCGCTCTTTAATGGTCTCCGGGTCTCGCTCTGTCTCACTCCTCCCCATCACCTTCACTCTTTAATGGTCTCCGGGTCTCGCTCTGTCTCACTCCGCCCCATCACCTCCGCTCTTTAATGGTCTCCGGGTCTCGCTCTGTCTCACTCCTCCCCATCACCTCCGCTCTTTAATGGTCTCCGGGTCTCGCTCTGTCTCACTCCTCCCCATCACCTCCGCTCTTTAATGGTCTCTGTGTCTCGTTCTGTCTCACTCCTCCCCATCACCTCCGCTCTTTAATGGTCTCCGGGTCTCGCTCTGTCTCACTCCTCCCCATCACCTCCGCTCTTTAATGGTCTCCGGGTCTCGCTCTGTCTCACTCCTCCCCATCACCTTCACTCTTTAATGGTCTCCGGGTCTCGCTCTGTCTCACTCCGCCCCATCACCTCCGCTCTTTAATGGTCTCCGGGTCTCGCTCTGTCTCACTCCTCCCCATCACCTCCGCTCTTTAATGGTCTCTGTGTCTCACTCTGTCTCACTCCTCCCCATCACCTCCGCTCTTTAATGGTCTCTGTGTCTCACTCTGTCTCACTCCTCCCCATCACCTCCGCTCTTTAATGGTCTCTGTGTCTCGCTCTGTCTCACTCCTCCCCATCACCTCCGCTCTTTAATGGTCTCCGGGTCTCGTTCTGTCTCACTCCTCCCCATCACCTCCGCTCTTTAATGGTCTCCGGGTCTCGTTCTGTCTCACTCCTCCCCATCACCTCCGCTCTTTAATGGTCTCTGTGTCTCGTTCTGTCTCACTCCTCCCCATCACCTCCGCTCTTTAATGGTCTCCGGGTCTCGCTCTGTCTCACTCCTCCCCATCACCTCTGCTCTTTAATGGTCTCTGTGTCTCGTTCTGTCTCACTCCTCCCCATCACCTCTGCTCTTTAATGGTCTCCGGGTCTCGCTCTGTCTCACTCCTCCCCATCACCTCCGCTCTTTAATGGTCTCCGGGTCTCGCTCTGTCTCACTCCTCCCCATCACCTCCGCTCTTTAATGGTCTCCGGGTCTCGCTCTGTCTCACTCCTCCCCATCACCTCTGCTCTTTAATGGTCTCTGTGTCTCGTTCTGTCTCACTCCTCCCCATCACCTCCGCTCTTTAATGGTCTCTGTGTCTCACTCTGTCTCACTCCTCCCCATCACCTCCGCTCTTTAATGGTCTCCGGGTCTCGCTCTGTCTCACTCCTCCCCATCACCTCCGCTCTTTAATGCTCTCTGTGTCTCACTCTGTCTCACTCCTCCCCATCACCTCCGCTCTTTAATGGTCTCTGTGTCTCACTCTGTCTCACTCCTCCCCATCACCTCCGCTCTTTAATGGTCTCTGTGTCTCGCTCTGTCTCACTCCTCCCCATCACCTCCGCTCTTTAATGGTCTCCGGGTCTCGTTCTGTCTCACTCCTCCCCATCACCTCCGCTCTTTAATGGTCTCCGGGTCTCGTTCTGTCTCACTCCTCCCCATCACCTCCGCTCTTTAATGGTCTCTGTGTCTCGTTCTGTCTCACTCCTCCCCATCACCTCCGCTCTTTAATGGTCTCCGGGTCTCGCTCTGTCTCACTCCTCCCCATCACCTCTGCTCTTTAATGGTCTCTGTGTCTCGTTCTGTCTCACTCCTCCCCATCACCTCTGCTCTTTAATGGTCTCCGGGTCTCGCTCTGTCTCACTCCTCCCCATCACCTCCGCTCTTTAATGGTCTCCGGGTCTCGCTCTGTCTCACTCCTCCCCATCACCTCCGCTCTTTAATGGTCTCCGGGTCTCGCTCTGTCTCACTCCTCCCCATCACCTCTGCTCTTTAATGGTCTCTGTGTCTCGTTCTGTCTCACTCCTCCCCATCACCTCCGCTCTTTAATGGTCTCCGGGTCTCGTTCTGTCTCACTCCTCCCCATCACCTCCGCTCTTTAATGGTCTCCGGGTCTCGTTCTGTCTCACTCC
This sequence comes from Heterodontus francisci, assembly GCF_036365525.1. Classification (NCBI taxonomy): domain Eukaryota; kingdom Metazoa; phylum Chordata; class Chondrichthyes; order Heterodontiformes; family Heterodontidae; genus Heterodontus; species Heterodontus francisci. The sequence goes on from NC_090413.1 coordinate 9,525,413, forward strand.
TCCCCATCACCTCCGCTCTTTAATGGTCTCTGTGTCTCGTTCTGTCTCACTCCTCCCCATCACCTCCGCTCTTTAATGGTCTCCGGGTCTCGCTCTGTCTCACTCCTCCCCATCACCTCCGCTCTTTAATGGTCTCCGGGTCTCGCTCTGTCTCACTCCTCCCCATCACCTCCGCTCTTTAATGGTCTCCGGGTCTCGCTCTGTCTCACTCCTCCCCATCACCTCCGCTCTTTAATGGTCTCCGGGTCTCGCTCTGTCTCACTCCTCCCCATCACCTCTGCTCTTTAATGGTCTCCGGTTCTCGCTCTGTCTCACTCCTCCCCATCACCTCCGCTCTTTAATGGACTCCGGGTCTCGCTCTGTCTCACTCCTCCCCATCACCTCCGCTCTTTAATGGTCTCCGGGTCTCGCTCTGTCTCACTCCTCCCCATCACCTACGCTCTTTAATGGTCTCTGTGTCTCGTTCTGTCTCACTCCTCCCCATCACCTCCGCTCTTTAATGGTCTCCGGGTCTCGTTCTGTCTCACTCCTCCCCATCACCTCCGCTCTTTAATGGTCTCCGGGTCTCGCTCTGTCTCACTCCTCCCCATCACCTCCGCTCTTTAATGGTTTCTGGGTCTCACTCTGTCTCACTCTCCCCATCACCTCCACTCTTTAATGGTCTCCGGGTCTCGCTCTGTCTCACTCCTCCCCATCACCTCCGCTCTTTAATGGTCTCTGTGTCTCGTTCTGTCTCACTCCTCCCCATCACCTCCGCTCTTTAATGGTCTCTGTGTCTCGTTCTGTCTCACTCCTCCCCATCACCTCCGCTCTTTAATGGTCTCCGGATCTCGCTCTGTCTCACTCCTCCCCATCACCTCCGCTCTTTAATGGTCTCCGGGTCTCGCTCTGTCTCACTCCTCCCCATCACCTCTGCTCTTTAATGGTCTCCGGTTCTCGCTCTGTCTCACTCCTCCCCATCACCTCCGCTCTTTAATGGACTCCGGGTCTCGCTCTGTCTCACTCCTCCCCATCACCTACGCTCTTTAATGGTCTCTGTGTCTCGTTCTGTCTCACTCCTCCCCATCACCTCCGCTCTTTAATGGTCTCCGGGTCTCGCTCTGTGTCACTCCTCCCCATCACCTCCGCTCTTTAATGGTCTCCGGTTCTCGCTCTGTCTCACTCCTCCCCATCACCTCCGCTCTTTAATGGACTCCGGGTCTCGCTCTGTCTCACTCCTCCCCATCACCTACGCTCTTTAATGCTCTCCAGGTCTCGTTCTGTCTCACTCCTCCCCATCACCTCCGCTCTTTAATGGTCTCCGGGTCTCGCTCTGTCTCACTCCTCCCCATCACCTCCGCTCTTTAATGGTCTCTGTGTCTCGTTCTGTCTCACTCCTCCCCATCACCTCCGCTCTTTAATGGTCTCCGGGTCTCGCTCTGTCTCACTCCTCCCCATCACCTCCTCTCTTTAATGGTCTCCGGGTCTCGCTCTGTCTCACTCCTCCCCATCACCTTCACTCTTTAATGGTCTCCGGGTCTCGCTCTGTCTCACTCCGCCCCATCACCTCCGCTCTTTAATGGTCTCCGGGTCTCGCTCTGTCTCACTCCTCCCCATCACCTCCGCTCTTTAATGGTCTCTGTGTCTCGCTCTGTCTCACTCCTCCCCATCACCTCCGCTCTTTAATGGTCTCCGGGTCTCACTCTGTCTCACTCCTCCCCATCACCTCCGCTCTTTAATGGTCTCTGTGTCTCGTTCTGTCTCACTCCTCCCCATCACCTCCGCTCTTTCATGGTCTCCGGGTCTCGCTCTGTCTCACTCCTCCCCATCACCTCAGCTCTTTAATGGTCTCCGGGTCTCGCTCTGTTTCACTCCTCCCCATCACCTCCGCTCTTTAATGGTCTCCGGGTCTCGCTCTGTCTCACTCCTCCCCATCACCTCCGCTCTTTAATGGTCTCCGGGTCTCGCTCTGTCTCACTCCTCCCCATCACCTCCGCTCTTTAATGGTCTCTGTGTCTCGTTCTGTCTCACTCCTCCCCATCACCTCCGCTCTTTAATGGTCTCCGGGTCTCGCTCTGTCTCACTCCTCCCCATCACCTCTGCTCTTTCATGGTCTCTGTGTCTCGTTCTGTCTCACTCCTCCCCATCACCTCCGCTCTTTAATGGTCTCTGTGTCTCGTTCTGTCTCACTCCTCCCCATCACCTCCGCTCTTTAATGGTCTCCGGGTCTCGCTCTGTCTCACTCCTCCCCATCACCTCTGCTCTTTAATGGTCTCTGTGTCTCGTTCTGTCTCACTCCTCCCCATCACCTCCGCTCTTTAATGGTCTCCGGGTCTCGCTCTGTCTCACTCCTCCCCATCACCTCCACTCTTTAATGGTCTCTGTGTCTCGTTCTGTCTCACTCCTCCCCATCACCTCCGCTCTTTAATGGTCTCCGGGTCTCGCTCTGTCTCACTCCTCCCCATCACCTCCGCTCTTTAATGCTCTCCAGTTCTCGCTCTGTCTCACTCCTCCCCATCACCTCCGCTCTTTAATGGTCTCCGGGTCTCGCTCTGTCTCACTCCTCCCCATCACCTCCGCTCTTTAATGTTCTCTGTGTCTCGTTCTGTCTCACTCCTCCCCCTCACCTCCGCTCTTTAATGTTCTCTGTGTCTCGTTCTGTCTCACTCCTCCCCATCACCTCCGCTCTTTAATGGTCTCTGTGTCTCATTCTGTCTCACTCCTCCCCATCACCTCCGCTCTTTAATGTTCTCTGTGTCTCGTTCTGTCTCACTCCTCCCCATCACCTCCGCCCTTTAATGGTCTCCGGGTCTCGCTCTGTCTCATTCCTCCCCATCACCTCCGCTCTTTAATGGTTTCTGGGTCTCACTCTGTCTCACTTTCCCCATCACCTCCGCTCTTTAATGGTCTCCGGGTCTCGCTCTGTTTCACTCCTCCCCATCACCTCCGCTCTTTAATGGTCTCCGGGTCTCGCTCTGTCTCACTCCTCCCCATCACCTCCGCTCTTTAATGGTCTCCGGGTCTCATTCTGTCTCACTCCTCCCCATCACCTCCGCTCTTTAATGGTCTCCGGGTCTCTCTCTGTCTCACTCCTCCCCATCACCTCCGCTCTTTAATGGTCTCCGGGTCTCGCTCTGTCTCACTCCTCCCCATCACCTCCGCTCTTTAATGGTCTCTGTGTCTCACTCTGTCTCACTCCTCCCCATCACCTCCGCTCTTTAATGGTCTCCGGGTCTCGCTCTGTCTCACTCTTCCCCATCACCTCCGCTCTTTAATGGTCTCCGGGTCTCGCTCTGTCTCACTCCTCCCCATCACATCCGCTCTTTAATGGTCCCCGGGTCTCGTTCTGTCTCACTCCTCCCCATCACCTCCGCTCTTTAATGTTCTCTGTGTCTCGTTCTGTCTCACTCCTCCCCATCACCTCCGCTCTTTAATGGTCTCTGTGTCTCATTCTGTCTCACTCCTCCCCATCACCTCCGCTCTTTAGTGGTTTCTGGGTCTCACTCTGTCTCACTCCTCCCCATCACCTCCGCTCTTTAATGGTCTCCGGGTCTACTCTTACCTTTTGTTAACAAAAATCTATCAACGTCCGTTTTGAATTTAGAAATTGATCCAGCACCAATTGCCATTTGCGGAATTGAGTTCCAAACTTCTACCACCCTTTGTGTGTTGAAGCGTTTCCTAATTTCATTCCTGAAAGGTCTGCTTCTAATTTTTAGACTATGTCCCTCATCCTAGACTCCCCAACTAATGGAAATAGTTTCTATCTATCTGTTCCCCTTAATATATTGAAAACTTCGATCAAATCACACCTTAACCTTCTAAATTGCAAGGAATACAACCGCAGTCTGTGTAATCTCTCCTCGTAATTTAACCCTTCGAGTCCAGGTATCATTCTGGTAAATCTATGTTCACTCCCTCCAAGGTTAATATCTCCTTCCGAAAATGTGGTGCCCAGAACTGCTCACAGTAACTCCAGGTGTGGTCTAACCAGGGTTTTGTAAAGCTGAAGCATGACTTCTACTTCCTTGTATTCTAGTCGTCTAGATATAAAGGCCAAAATTCCATTCCCCTTTTGATTATTTTCTGTACCTGTTCATGACATTTTAAAGATCTGTGTACCTGAATCCCCAAATCTCTTTGGCCCTCCAGTGTTTTTAGCTTTTCACCATTTACAAAGTACCCTGTTCTATTCTTCTTCGGTCCAGAGTAGATGACCTCACATCAGCCTACACTGAAATACAATGATCACATTTGAGCCATTCATTTGTCTATCAATATCTCTTTGCAATTTTACAATTCCACCTACGGTGCTTTCAGTGGGCGGAATCTTCCCGATCCTATCGGGGGGTGGGGGGGGCACTTGAAGGCAGTGCTGAGAGGAACTTCAGAGATGCAAGCTTTGGATCAGCAGGCCAAGGCGTTCCTGCCTCCAGGCGATCTTCCCAGAGGTGGGTCACTGGCAGAGACGACCCCCCCCCTCCCCACCCCACCGATAGCAGCAGCGAGCCAATCTGCATAATTAATTGCCCATTTGTGGGCTGATTGAAGTCACCACTATGATCTTCCCAGGGGCGGCACAGTGGTGCAGTGGTTAGCACCGCAGCCTCATAGCTCCAGCGACCCTGGTTCAATTCTGGGTACTGCCTGTGTGGAGTTTGCAAGTTCTCCCTGTGTCTGCGTGGGTTTCCTCCGGGTACTCCGGTTTCCTCCCACAAGCCAAAAGACTTGCAGGTTGATAGGTAAATTGGCCATTATAAATTGTCCCTAGTATAGGTAGGTGATAGGGAAATATAAGGACAGGTGGGGATGTGGTAGGAATTTGGGATTCGTGTAGTATTAGTATAAATGGGTGGTTGATGGTCGGCACAGCCTTGGTGGGCCGAAGGGCCTGTTTCAGTGCTGTATCTCTAAAAAGGTGAATGGGCTCCCTATTGAAGGGCAAGCTCAGCAGGTGCCTGGAGACAGCTTGCCAGCAGCTGGTGTCGGGGGTCCCGCAAGGCCTTCAACACTCACCCCCAGGCCCCGCCCACCGCCCCACGGGAGCTGCAGCCATCAGTGGACCCTCCAAAGGAGCGGCCTGGCAGCTGTGGCCACCATTTATTTTATTCGATTTAATATCTCTTCAGAGGGCACCTCAAGATGGAGGCGCCCTCATGTTTCCCTCCGACAGTGGCAGACTGCACTTCCGGCAGCATGGCTTCTGCCCTTCCAAGACTGCCGGCCCACTGATTGGATGGTGGACCCAGAGAGGGCCTTTTAATTGGCCACCTCCGGGAAGATCTCTCAGGACCCTGACAGCCAGAAAGGGGTCAGGACCTGGAAATGGTCCCAACTCACGCTCATACCCTAAGAGCATGAGATTCCACCCAATGTCTCCTGTCTTTGTGTCATTGACAATTGGAAATGTGGCTTTCTATCCCATCACCCAAGTCTTTAATGAATACAGTGAATAGTTGTGGCCCCAATACAGATCCTTACAGGACACCACTAGTCGCATCCTGCCAAATGGAGTACCTCCCATTATCCCTACTCTGTCTTCTTCCGCTCAACTGATTTCCGAACCAACTCAATAATTTTCCTTCAATTCCATGAGCTTCAACTTCAGCTGACAGTCTGTTATACGGGACTATATCAAATGCCTTCTGGAAATCCATCTAAATAACATTCAGAGACATTCCCTTGTCCACTACTTTAGTTATATCTTCAAAACATTCAATCAGATTCGGCAAGCATGACCCTCCTTTTATAAATCCATGCTGGAATGTCGGGATCACACTGTGCGGAGTGCGTCAGGATCGTACAGTGCGGACTGTGTCGGGATCACACTGTGCGGAGTGCCAAGGTATTTGATGAGGTGCCACATCAAAGGTTATTGCGGAAAATAAAAGCTCATGGTGTAGGGGGTAACATATTGGCATGGATAGAAGATTGGCTGGCTAACAGGAAACAGAGGGTAGGTATAAATGGGTCATTTTCTGGTTGGCAAGATGTGACGCGTGGTGTGCCACAGGGATCTGTGCTGGGGCCTCAACTCTTTACAATTTATATAAATGACTTAGATGAAGGGACCGAATGTATGGTTGCTAAATTTGCTGATGACACAAAAATAGGTAGGAAAGTAAGTTGTGAAGAGGACTTAAGGAGGCTACAAAGAGATATAGAGAGGTTAAGTGAGTGGGCAAAAACCTGGCAAACGGAGTATAATGTGGGAAAATGTGAAATTGTCTATTTTGGCAGGAAAAATAAAAAAGAAGCATATTATCTAAATGGTGAGAGATTGCAGAGCTCTGAGATGCAGAGGGATCTGGGTGTCCTCGTGCATGAATCGTAAAAGGTTAGTATGCAGGTACAGCATGTAATTAGGAAATCTAATAGAATGTTATTGTTTATCGCGAGGGAAATTGAATACAAAAGTAGGGAAGTTATGCTTCAGCTATACAGGGCATTGGTGAGACCACATATGGAGTACTGTGTACAGTACTTGTCTCCTTATTTAAGGAAGGATGTCAATGCAATGGAAGCAGCTCAGAGACAGCTTACTAGACTATTACCTGTAATGGGCAGATTGTCTTATGAGGAAAGGTTGGACAGGCAAGGCTTGTATCTTTGGAATTTAGAAGAGTAAAAGGCAACTTGATTGAAACATATAAGATTCTGAGGGGTCTTGACAGGGTGGATGTGGAAAGGATGTTTCCCCTTGTGAGAGAATCTAGAACTAGGGGTCACTGTTTAAAAATAGGGGGTTGCCCATTTAAGGCAGAGACGGGGAGAAATTTTTCTCTCAGAGGGTTGTGTCTTTGGAACTCTCTTCCTCAAAAGGTGGTGGAAGCAGAGTCTTTGAATATTTTTAAGGCAGAGGTGGATAGATTCCTGATAAGAAAGGGCATGAATGGTTATCTAGGGTAGGAAGGAATGTGGAGCTGAGTTTACAATCAGATCAGCCATGATCTTGTTGAATGGCAGAGCAGGCTTGAAGGGCCGAGTGGCCTACTCCAGCTCCTAATTCATATGTTCGTATGTGTGTTGGGATCGCACTGTGTGGGGAGTATTTGGATCATACGGTGCGGAGTCTGTCAGGATCGCATTGTGCGGAGTGAGTCGGGATTGCACTGTGCGGCGTGCATTGGGATCGCACTGTGCAGCGTGTGTTTGGGTCGCACAGTGTGGAGTGTGTTTGGATCGCACTGTGCGGAGATCGCTGTTGGCAGAAGTTCTGAACTAATGTTTGACTTTCTTTGCAGAGCTCAGCACTGAAATAAGAAATGGACACGCCCAGTTACTGAGAGGACAGACGCAGATAGACAACAAACGTAAGTTAATAATGATCAGCTTTTCACAGAGCCCACTCTGCCCTCTCTATTAATCAACTGAGGGGGACAAATGATTCAAAACCAGTCCTGGATAGTAAACATCCCAGAAAACTTTTCATGGGAGAATCACACACATTGCACCAGGGGAATGCTGCTATGACACCTGGTGGTTCCTAATTAATGGCTCGGCCAAGTATTGAGGTGCCAGCAGTCTTATCATAACATCATGTGCAATATTGTCGGTGACAGAGAGACCTTGGCACAGTTGGGGAATCTTAACGATTGGCAGCGCTTTTCTATCTCATCAACTTTAATCAATCTTGGAACAGGAGTAGGCCACTCAGCCCCTCGAACCTGTTCCACCATTCAATAAGATCATGGCTGATCTGCATCCTATCTCCATTTACCCACCCTGGTTCCATACAGGGATAGGCACCAACATATCACATCACAGACATTTGACCAAATTATTGACTCAGCCATGGGCATGGGCAATTAATCTGTATATAAAGTATATAGTCAATCTAATGCCATCGAAACACAGCCCAATTTAAAACACATTTCTCCCTATATATAAAGTAGCTAAGGATACAAACATCAATGGAGAGCAGCACAATTGTATTAGCTAGCAAGCAAGTTAAGTAGTATGCAATCCCAATTTGCATTACTTTTGCAGTTACTTTGCTGCAAGGTTATTTTTGAACACAAGGTTAAAGGCTTGAAGCAGGGGTGCCCAACTTTTTCATGTGGGGGACAGCATTACAATTTTTGTATTACATGGAGGACCGGTGAGACAATTGCAGAAAGATAAAGGCATTAATAATTTATCTTACTATTCAACAAAACAGCAACAAAGGTGCATTTTTGTCAAGAAGCTTTAAATGAGAAGATTAATTTATTGACTTACTTTCTGGTCACTATGTTGGACACTGATTTAGTGAGACTCCGGGCATTTATTTGCTTGCACAAGTAGTCATTGTTTGCTTGCACACTTGCTGTAGCGATGCAGAGTATTCTGGATAGATATCCATTGTCAGCAGTGATCTTGATCGCTCTCTCTCCCACTTCTCTCTCTCCCTGTCTCCCTCTCTCGCTCTCTGCCCCCCTCTATGTTGTCCCCCCTCACTCTCTGCCACCTTTTTCTCTCTCTGCCCCCCTCTCTCTGCCCTCTCTGTCTCCCTCTCCCCATCCCTCTCTCTCTCCCTCTTCTCTCCCCTCTTACACCCCTCTCTCTCCCCTCTCTTCCCTCTCTCTTCCTCTCTACCCACTTTCTCTCCCCTCTCTATCCCTCTCTCCCTATCACTCTCTCTTCCCCCTCCCTCTCTCTCTCCTCCTCTCTTACCCCCTGTCCCTCTCCTCACTCTCTCTCCCTCTCTCCCCACTTTCTCAACCTCTCCCCTCTCACTCTCCCCTCTCTCTCTCCCCCCCTTTCTCTCTCCCCACTCCGCCTTCTCTCTTTCTGCCCCTTCTCTCTCTCTCTGCCCCTTCCCTCCCACTCTTCCTCTCTCTCCCCTCTCCCTCCCTCTCTCCCCCTCTCCCCTTCTCCCTCCATCTCCCCCTCTCCCTTCATCTTCCCCTCTCCCTCCCCTCCCTCTCCCTCCCTCTCTGCCCCTCTCCCCCACTCTCTTCCTCTCTCCCTCCCTCTCTCCTTCTCCCTCTCTCCTTTTCCCTCGCTCCTTCTCCCTCTCTCTCTCCCCTCTCCCTCCCTCTCTCTCTCTCTCTCTCTCTGTCCCTCTCTCTACTAGTTACAGACAGCGGGAACTCTCAGCTTTGTGATTGGTCTGTTTTTTTTAAAACCACAACCGTCATTTTTAGTTTCACAGCTGATCAATGCTCCAAATCGGACAAGTTCGGGTTTTCTGGTGGGATTTAAAAAAATTCGGAACCTGTCGGAAAAACCCGAACTTGTCCAAATTGGGAGCCGCTGTTCCCACTCTGATCATCGATCTGACGGCTGTGATTTTTTTATTAATGGTCTGGTTGAAAGTCGAAGTCAATGGGAAATTTCTCATGCCTGAAATTAGCAGTCACGGACCTCAACATTTTTACCACGGACACTGGTGTCCGTGTACGGACACGTTGCCGACCCATGGTTCCATAATACTTAATACTTTTGCCTAACAAAAGGCTTTCAATCTCAGTTTTGAAATTTTCACTTGACCTCCAGCCTCAACAGCTTTTTCTTTGGGAGTGTCCCAGATTTCCACTACCCTTTGTGTGAAGAAGTCACAGAATCACTGAATTGTTACAGTGCAGAAGGAGGCCATTCGGCCCATCACGTCCACACCAGCTCTCTGAAACAGCAACTCCCTTAGTTCCATTCCCTCCGCCTTTGCCCTGTAACCCCGCACATTCTTCCCTTTCATATAACAGTCTAATTCCCTTTTGAATGCTTCAATTGAACCTGCCTCCACCAGTTCTCAAGCAGCGCATTCCAGACCTTAACCACTCTCTGCCTGAAAAAGTTTTTCCTCAGTCGCTTTAGCTTCTTTTACCAAATACTTTAAATCTGGGCCCTCTCGTTCTTGATCCTTTCACAAGTGGGAACAGTTTCTCTCTATCTACTCTGCCCAGACCCCTCATGATTTTGAATACCTTTATCAAATCCCCTCTCAGACTACTCTTTTCCAAGGAAAACAGTCCTAACTTCTCCAATCTATCTTCAAAACTGAAATTCCTCATCCCTGGAACCATTCTCGTGATCTTTTCTGAACTCTCTCCAATGCCCTCACGTCTTTCCTCAAGTGCGGTGCCCAGAACTAGACGCAATACTCCAGCTGAGGTCAAACGAGTGTCTTATACAAGTTCAACATAACCTCCTTGCTCTTGTACTCTATGCCCCTATTAATAAAGTGCTTCCTGCGTCACCCCTGAACAGCCGAGCTCTAATTTTAATGTTATGACCCCTCATTCTGGACTCTCCTACCAGAGGAAATATTTTTATTCTACCCTTTCAAATAGTTCAGTTATCTTAAACACCTCAGTCAGATCACCTATTAAATTCTCTGTACTGGGAAATTGCCCCAAACTCCACTGGGACATTTGGGCATATTTGAGGCTCTGTAACCCCTGGTTCTGGGTCAACTGACATCTAAACTCTCAGAAGTCACTCAATAGAATCTATCAGGGATAGAGTTTGGAATCCATATCTGGAGCCTGTATTTGTTTTTTGACCCTGGAACCATTGATCTCTCAGTTGCCCGTCTTGTGCTCTGGCACCGCACTGTCCAGCTCTGAATAAGTCTGTTGGTGTCTTTAATTGTCACAGTTCCAGGAAGGATCTGAGGAGTTTTGAATTCTTGCTTTACTCTCCCTCAACATGTTCCCATTCTTTGTCTGGAGCTTTCCTGAGTATCAAATTACATTTAAAAATTAATTCAGAGGGGCCACTGGGATTGCAGGCTCTGGAAGGGGCGGGTAGTCTTATGAGGAAAGATTGGAGAGGCTAGGCTTGTATCTTCTGGAATTTAGAAGAGTAAGAGGCGACATGATTGAAACATGTAAGATCCTGAGGGGTCTTGACAGGGTGGATGTGGAAAGGAGGTTTCCCCTTGTGGAAGAATCTAGAACCAGGGGTCACTGTTTAAAAATAAGGGGTCACCCATTTAAGACAGAGATGAGGAGAAATTTTTTCTCAGGGGGTTGAGAGTCTTTGGAATTCTCTTCCTCAAAAGGCAGTGGAAGCAGAGTCTTTGAATATTTTTAAGGTGGAGGTAGACAGATTCTTGATAAGCAAGGGGGTGAAAGGTTATTGGGGGTAGGTGGTAATGTGGAGTTGAGGTTACAATCAGATGAGCCATGATCTTGTTGAATGGTGGAGCAGGCTCGAGGGGCCGAGTGGCCTAATCCTGCTCCTAATTCATAGGTTCAGTTTTTCTTTCACCCTGCGACTGTAAATCCCAATGTTTTTTTCAGTATATTTTGCACAAAGTATCAGGTGTGACATCGAGAACACAAAATAAATGGATGAAGCTGAGAGCCAGCTTAATCTGAAATAAAAACAGAAAGTGCTGGAAATACTCAGCCGGTCTGGCAGCATCTGTGGAGAGGGAGAAACAAAGTTAACGTTTCAGGTCAGTGAGGCAGTTTAATCTGCTTCTCCTTGTTCACCAGACCCAATCATGGTGACTACTAACTAAGGGTATTGGCTGTAGATCGATTTTCTACCCCAGTGTCGTTCAGTGTGAGGAACACTCGGCAATTCTGTTCAAGAGACTGAGACGATGCTCAATGTGAGCAGTTCCCAGGGGCAGCCAGTGGATGGCAGCATCTTAGGTCCAATCACTGATATTAAAGCATCAGCTTCAACTTGTCTTGGTCTTTTATTGGTGAGCCAATGAAACCTTTTCATGGACCCCAAGGGGATCACAGACCCCCGGCTGTGAACCCCTGAGTCATAGCTGATGGGATCGAACCCACAACTCTTCACATATTGGGGCCACGGGGCGTGGGGAGGATGGGGACATTGAGCTCAGGTCAGGCATGTCCCCATGAGGGTAGACACAGGATCAGTCAGCCTGGTGTTGGGTGGGGTATCAGCCTGCAATTAATGGTTCCTCTCCAAAAGCAGTAGCCAGTGGGCTCTAGATCTACTATCCGAATATGGAGGTGGTAGGAGGTTTAATAGCCCTGCTCACAACCTCCGATCAGATGGCCTGGCAACTGGATATGAGGCTACCACTCTGGCCGAAGGACGAAGGAAATGACACAGGAGGTCTGCTGACATCACTTCCACCTCACTTCAATTATTTCAAGCTCTTAAACTGGGAAATTATTTGATAAATTCATTGTCGGGATGTGAGCGTTGCTGCCAAGATCAACATTTATCGCCTATCACTGGTTGCCCTTGTGAAGGAGGTGGTGATCCACCTTCTTGAATACTGACAAGTCAGGCTGGTGTGCAGCTTGGAGGGGAACTTGCATGTGCTGGTGTTCCCATGCATCTGCTGCCCTTGTCCTTCTAGGTGGTGGAGGTCACGCGTTTTGAAGGTGCTGTCAAAGAAGCCTTGGTAAATTGCTGCAGTGCATCTTGTAGATGGTACGCACTGTTGCCACTGTGCATCGGTGGTGAAGGGAGTGAATGTTGAAGGTGGTGGATGGGGTGCCGATCAAGTGTGCTGCTTTATCCTGGATGGTGTTGAGCTTATTGAGTGTTGTTGGAGTTGCACTCATCCAGGCAAGTGGAGAGTATTCCATCACAATCCTGACTTTATGCACTTTCCCTGGATACCCTTCAGATGATGCACACAGGGGCAGAGGGCAGTGGAATATGTCTACACTCCATTTTCACTCTACTGTGGGAGATAAATGCATGGTAGAGGAAAATCACTTCTCCCTGTAGGTCTAGAGTGTAAATGCGACAATAATCTCACAATACAAACAGCTGACCCTGCATTAAGATTTGGTTTTATTTGCAGTTGTAATGCTGTCTGGAGATGTGGGAAGTGCGCACACGGAACTGAAAAGTGGTCAGGTACAGATGACGAATGACAGTAAGTTATTAATGACAAAGATTTCTTTCCAATTCTTTCACATGCATTTCTCTATTTTATTCAGTCTGTCCATCCTCCAAATTCTGGAGTTAAGATAAACTTTAATTAAATCTTTGTTTGAAATTACCATCAACTTTTTCTGTTCTAAATTCCTATGTCTCCATGTACAATGGGAATTGCCAATGTAAACTGGTCACAATATAATCACACCCTTCTTCCTGTTGAGGTGCTGCAGTGCCACCACTGGCAGAAGGATGTAACTGCAGTGTGACCGTTCACATAGTTGGTTTACATTATGGACCTAGGCATTAATATTAGAAGTATAAAAATAAGGACTGAATGTATGACTTTAAAATGTGGTATGTGTGTCCATCAACTCCATTTCACCTTGTTCTCAACTCCCTCTGTGTGATGCCAGTATAATCAATACATGCAAACAGAGGAGTTTTATTTCAATGTTAGGCTTTTCTCAGGATATATTGCAATTCAGTGAGCAGCAACCACTATCGATTTCTGTCTTGAACATGCTCAATGATTGAGCTTCCACAGCCCTCTGGGGTAGAGAATTCCACAGATTCACCACCCTCTGAATAAAGAAATTCCTCCTCGTCTCAGTCTTAAATGGCCTGCCCCTTATTCTGAGACTGTGTCCCCTGGTTCTCGACTCACCAGCCAGAGGAAACATCCCATCCACATCCATCCTGTCACGCCCTGTAAGAATTTTCTAAGTTTCAATGAGATCACCTCTCATTCTTCGAAACTCTAGAAAATACAGGCCCAGTTTCTGCAATCTCTCCTCATAAGACAATCCCACCATCCCAGGGATCAGTCTGGTGAACCTCCGTTGCACTCCCTCTATGGCAAGTATACCCTTACTTAGATAAGGAGACCAGAACTGTACACAATACTCCAGGTGGGGTCGCACTAAGGCTTTATATAATTCAAGCAATATATCTTTACTCCTGTACTCAAATCCCCTGACAATGAACATATCATTTGCCTTCTTAATTGCTTGCTGCACCTGCATACTAGCTTTTAGTGACTCATGAACAAGGACACCCAAGATTCTTAGCCCCCCTACCTCACTGGTGGATGAATCTGAAACCAGAACACTGAGATTGGTGTAAAGTATTGGCATTTTGAGATGAATGGAAACACGAGTTTAAACTTGGTATGTGTCTCCCTGCGGTTAAATGTATACATCCTGTACAACACACACATCTAGAAAACTGCTCTTTATAGAGTGTATCTCCCACTGGTCAGTGCACTGGTACTCATTCACATACACAGCAAAGTAATGGGCCATTGATAAGTAAAACATCATATGCTCATTGTCCAGTACAGTTGCTTATACCATAGGCAAGTACAATTATCTTTACCCACAAGCAATTGGGGTAAGAATGAAAGAACCTGCATTTCTATAGTACCTTTCACATCCACAGGATGTCCCAAAGCTCTTTACAGCCAATGAAGTGCTTTTGAAGTGTAGTCACTGATGTAATGTAAGAAACACAACAGCCAATATGTGCACAGCAAGCTCCCACAAACTGCAACAATGACCAGATAATCTGGTTTTTTTATGATGTTGACTGATGGATAAATATTGACCAGGACACTGAGGATAACTCCCCTGCTCTTCAAAATAGCGCCAAGGGGATTTAGTTATTTTATATCCGCCTGAGACGGCAGACAGAACCTTGGTTTAACATCTCATCTGAAAGACGGCACCTCCAACAGTGCAGCATTCCCTTAGTACTGCACTGTGAGCCTAGATTGTTGTGCTCAAGTCCTGGAGTGGGGCTTGAACCCCACAACATGTCTGACTCAAAGGTGAGAATGCTGCCAACTGAGCCACAGCTGATACCAGGGTGACATACACTACTAATCAGTTCACTAATGTACCATAGACATGCCTTGCCCTCGATTACCACCACCCCCCCCCACCCCGGCCACTGCACCCCACCCCCACCGTGCTGAAGATGCAAAGTGAGGCTGGGTACGAGTTCATGGACTGCTGCCTGGCCCTTCCTCACGTGTGATCTGAGACACCAAGGCCAGCAGGCTGTTCGGCAATGGGTGGCATCACAGCTGAACCATGACTGGTTTGAACTTTCTCTTGCCCTTAGATATCAAGACCAGTTGCTCAACCTCTGTTGATCCTCGGACTCTGGAATCTGGCCTCCTCCTGGTCTGGAAGCCTCCGCTGCACGTGGAGAAGTTGGATTCCCAACAGCCCTTGGTGTTTTGCTCCAATGTTTAATCAATGCCTCTGCCACATATTTCCAATAGTCGCCAGGGTTGTCAGGAGATACCTAGTTGTCTAGTTATCTCAGGGCCTGTGTTGTTTCAGTGGCACCCTGCTTCAGAATATTGTAATGTGAAGTCTGAGGTTAATGGAGTCTGCAAAGTTAGACCTGGAAGTCTGATGAAAATGCCCTCACGTTACAATCAGCATTAACACACAGCTTTATTTTCAGTTGCAAGGCTGACCGATCAAACACGTAGATCACACAGTGGTATCTCGACTCAGCTGGCAGAGATGAAGGAGAACTGTGAGTGTTAATAGCTATCGGAACTGTTTGATGCATCTCCTGAAGTACTTACAAGTGCCCATCCAATTTCCTTTTGAAATCATTGATTGTCTCCACTTCCACCACCCTTGTGGGCAGCGAGTTCCAGGTCATTACCACTCACTGCGTAAAAAGTTCTTCCTCACACTCCCACCCGCATCTCTTGACCAAAACCTGTGTCCACTAGTCCTTGTACCGTCAGCTAATGGGAACAGTTTTTCCTTGTCGAACTTATCTAAGCCTGTCATAATCTTGTACACCTCTATCAAATCTCCCCTCAATCTGCTTTGCTCTAAGCAGAACAACCTCAGCTTCTCCAGCCTAACCTTGTAACTAAAATCCCCCATCCCTGGAACCATTCTGGTAAATCTCCTCTGCACCCTCTCAAGGACCCTCACATCCTTCCTAAAGTGTGGTGACCAGAACTGGACACACTGCTATAGTTGGGGCCCAACCAGAACTTTATAAAGGTTCAGCATAACTTCCCTGCTTTTGAACTCAATACTTCTATCAATGAAGCCCAAGATCCCATATGCTTTGCTAATTACTCTCCCAATATGTCCTGTGACATTCAAAGATCGATGCACATGCACCCCCATGTCCCTCTGTTCCTGCATGCTCTTTCGAACTGTGTCATTAAGTATATATTGCCTCGCCCTATTCCTTCTGCCAAAATGCATCACCTCACATTTGTCTGTATTAAATTCCATCTCCCAACTGTCTGCCCATTCTGCCTGACCAGCAACTAGCGACCAGTGAGTGGCTTTTCATGACGCCTGTCTGGTGCCCGCTGTTACTATTTCAATTTGGTTGAGGTCCGTGTCGAGTTTGCCTCTGGGCCTCGGGCTGGCACTGATCAGCACACCAAGCAATCACTCTACCAACTGACCGCCAGGTTGGGCGGCTGTCGAATTCTCTGCCATCTTCTCATTGTTTCTTACCTGCAGCCCCTCTCCTTCTGTCACATATTCTGAGCACATAAATGGTCACTGCTTCTCAGAGCATTTCTCTCTAGTTCTCATCCAATCTCCTTACACCTTGTCCTACTCTGTCACTGGGTGATGATTTGGTCCAGGTTGAATTATTTCCTTTAAGAGTGACCTGTTACGAGGCGAGGCAATGCCCCAGTATTCAATGTTCTCGGCTGCAGGTAAGGAAGTCACCTGAGACTTGGTGTTGCTGTAACATAGGTTCTGGCACATGTTGTTACTGTTCTGTCGGGGAGGATTAGTGACTGATTATCCTTCACAGGTCAGCCCCGGTTCGAATGTCCCGACCAATGGACATTATTCCGTCAAAAATGTTACTATTTTTCACCAAACGTGGAAGATTGGACATCGTCCCAGAGATTCTGCTCATCAAAGATGTCCAACCTGGCTGTGATTGACACTGCCGAGGAACAGGTTAGAGTTGAAACATTTTCAAATAGTTTTAGCAAATTGCTCTGTCACAGTATCGGATGCTTCATGGTGATATACTTTTATTTATACCACAGGGATTTCTGAAAGAAGAGATTAAATTAACACGATACTGGATTGGCCTCAATGAGTCAGACACCAAGGGGGAATGGGTTTGGGTGGATGGTACAGACTATGCTTCCACACAGACGTAAGTTATCTTTTTAATTGCACAATCTTTGCAGTATGATGGCCCAAATGGTTCTTCCTGTAATGCTCTATTGCTGTACGTTAAATAGAAACATGGGAGCGGCTTTATTTAGATGGTCAGTTGTGAATATTATCAGGTTTGAACGAAAGTGAAAGCTTAAGCAGGACCACATCTCGTTCTCAAATCCCTCTATGGCCTCGGCCCTCCCTATCTCTGTAATCTCCTCCAGCCCCAACACCCTCCGAGATGCCTGCACACCTCCAATTCCGGCCTCTTGCAATTTTAATTGCTCCACCATTGGCGGCTGTGCCTTCAGCTACCTAGTCCCATAGCTCTGGAATTCCTTCCCTAAACCTCTCTGCTTCTCTACCTCGCCCTCCTCCTTTAAGACACTCCTCAAAACCTACCTCTTTGACCGGGCTTCTGATCATCTGTCCTAATATCATCTGTTGTGGTTCAGTGTCAAACTGAGACTGATGATGTTCCTGTGAAGTGCCTTGTGACAATTTACTGTGTTATATCAAATGCAAGTTGTTGTTTTAATAAAACACTCGAGCAAGCTGTGGAGCCATGCTCCTGCTGAATTTGTAACTCTGTGACACACATCTAGAATCAGGAGAAACATAATTGGAGCCCATTTTAACCCAACTCACCGGGCGGGAAAGCCACAGGATCGGGCGGAGGCTGCTTTTGCAACTTATTCAATGTTACCCTCCACTTACTGCAATGGGAAGTGAAATTGGCCGGAGCATAAAACCAGGTTTGCACACAGAAATATTTGTCATGGCCCCATGCTGCCTGGAGCCTTCACTTCCTGTTTCACAATGTCTTCTTCACACATCCGGGGCCAGGTTTTGTGGCCTCCTATCAGCAGGACAACTCTCTGCTGTTTTTCCTGTTGGTTTTGAATTGTGCTGCGTGTATTATTGTACTGGGAAAGCTCCTAGATACACAGACCAGTTCAATTTTACAGGGTCCGCCCTCCTTCTCTAACAATGGATGGGGACAGGGGAGATTGACTTTTGACGTGAATGCAAGGTTTTTAGGTGAACTCATCTCATGGGGATGGGGAATAAAGTGACGCCTGCGATTGTCAAGCGTGGATTGCAGAGGAAGGCTCCTTACTTCTCGCACTTTTTGCCACCTTCAAAACATCTATCCTGGGTTTATGTCCATGTTAATGGTCCTTTAACCCAAGCACAGGAATTGAATAGCCATGTACCTTCAAGGGGAGACCCTCCAGCCTCCTTTCTTCAGTCTTGCTGCTGCACCCTGCACCTTCCCGAGTGGGAATTCGGAATCTATGAGGCATGTTTCAATGAGTAGCACTCTTTCCACTGAGTCAGCAGGTCACGGGTTCAAATCCCACTCCAGAGAATTGAGCACAAAGTCTAGGCTGATACTCCCAGTGCAGTACTGAGGGAGTATCATCTTTAAAACGAGGCCCCTGTCTGCCCTCTCAGCTGGACATAAAAGATCCCCATAGTGCTACTCGAAGACTAACAGAGGGGTTCTCCCTGGTGTCCTGGACAATATTTATCCCTCGACCAACATCACTAAAAACAGCTTACCTGATCATTTATCACATTACTGTTTACACCTTCATTAATGTCTGCACATAAATGATGTCCCTCATCCGTGTTACCATTCTGGTTAATCTCCTCTCCAAGGCCTTGACATCCTTCCTAAAGTGCGGTTCCCAGAACTTGGATACAAAACTCCAGCTGAGGCTGAACCAGTGGTTTATCAAGTTTACTATATTTCCTTGCTTTTATACTCTATGCCTCAATTAATCAAGCCCAGGATCCCGTATGCAACTAACAGAGGAGAGACATTCATTCCAGCTGTTTAGACTGGATATGAACCAAAGTCCCAAAGGCTGTCAAGCGGGTAGAGAGATGGCAATAAAAGCCTACTCGGGTCCTGTGTATGAGCAAAATGGTGGAAATCCTTGACAAAAACAGAAAGTGCTAGAAATACTCAGCAGGTCAGACAGCATCTGTGGAGAGAGAAAGAGAGTTAATGCTTCAGGTGCAAGGGAATTCTTACAATGCGAGATGGATACCCAGTAAGTGTCCTGTAACGGTCACCATACTATTGAACCAACAGTGCTTTTGTTTTATTCGTTCTTGGGATGGCTGGCTAGGCCAGCATTTATTGCCCATCCCTAATTGCCCTTGAGAAGGCGGTGGTGAGCTCCCTTCTTGAACCGCAGCAGTCCTTGTGGTGCAGGTACACCCACAGTGCTTTTAGGAAGGGAGTTCCAGGATTTTGACCCAGCGACAGTGAAGGAACGGCGATATAGTTCCAAGTCTGGAAGGTGTGTGACATGGAGTAGAACTTGCAGGTGGTGGTGTTCCCATGCATCTCCTGCCCTTGTCCTTCTAGGTGGTAGAGGTTGCAGGTTTGGAAGGTGCTGTCTAAGGTGCTTTGGCACTGTTTTAATATATGAGTCTTCAATATTACAACAGTGACTACACTTCAAAACTACTTCATTTGCTGTGAAGAGTTTGGGAAATCCTGAGGTTGTGAAATGTGTTGTATAAATGCAAGTCTTTCTGACTCATGGTTTTATTATTTAGGTTTTGGGCTCCGGGTGAGCCCAAGGACATTGGAAGTTATGAAGGATGTGTCGGTATGAAGAGCGATGGGAAATGGAACGTTCACTCATGTAGTCAAAGATTTAACTTTATCTGTGAACGACCGGTATTCTGTCATTTTAAGTAACTCTTCACCCAGTCAAAGGCAAAGGCCTGAATCTTCTTTTGTTTCAGAATCTGTTTTCTGATCCCAGATACAAGCTTCGTTGCAACCGGTCAGCCTAACCCCCAGATACAACAGCTCTCTTGAAATTAGATTGCTCAAATGTTCCAAAAAAAATTCAACATTTCTAACCCGTTTCAGGCACATTGGAAAAAGGTTTGATGGAATTTAATTTTGTATGTTTTCTAGCTAGAAAGCTTATTTCAACCAGACTTTTTAAATTCTGCTTAATGTATAACTGTAATAATGTCTCTGATGATTAAAACCAGGTTTGTGACAGTTGGTTTCTGTGATTAATTCTCTTAAGCAAAAACTTAGCATTTTCAGCGGCGTCCATTTTATCAATGTGTGTAGAATCGGCCAGAGATGGGTTAGTGGCACAAACGATGAACACCTATCGCTTCAGGGCACCTCCCCTTTATGGTCACACTCAACTTCCAAGTTGCTGAGCAGTTCTGCTGTGGAATTCAGATTATGATAATCAAACGTCACTGCTGACGACACGACTGTCACTCTGAGTGTTATATAAAGGTTTCTTTTTAATGGATCAATTGTTTTGTGTTCTGGAGATCAGATGTGCGTAGGCTGCAAATGACAGTCATGCTGAAATGAAACATCAGCACGTTGCAAAGCAAATTATCCCTGACTTCGCCATGCGTTTACTTTTTTGTTTTGAATACGGCTTAATCTCTGCAGTTAATGTGTGAAAGGATGTAACTCCTGCTTATTTGGAATGTTTACAATGTGGATCAGACAACTTCAATAAAATAAAGTACAATTCTTTCAGTTGTCTTGTGCCTCACTTCCTCGAGGACTTGGCTATAATTAATCATCAAAAATTGAACAAGAGTGTTACAACCACGGGGTGAGGGGTGTGGGTGGATCCCACTGTTCAACTCCCACCTAACCACAGATAGTGTTTTTATTAGGGTTTTAACCTCTTTGTGTTTTATTTGTCAAATAAATAGACAGCAACAGGGTTTCTTGTTGGTTTAAAACAGAAGGTTAATTATTTATTGAGTAATATGCCTTATCCTGAAATTGTTGCAACCGCACCCACTCACACATTCACTCATGCACACACAGAAGAGACAGATAGAGAGGAAAAGGGGTAAGGGGTTTGAAGTGAGTACGGTTTCGGGGTTCATGGTAAACCTGTTGAATTTTCTAGGAGGTCAAGTTCTCTTTAGTTGCAGGCCTGAGGTATTTGCAGATTTCTCTGTTGGTTGAAAGTTCAGTTTGAAGACATGGATCACTTCCAATTCTCCTTTTGGCTTGCTGGATTTTCTGTCAGCTCTCTGCAGGACAGGCTTTGGTGATGCTTCTTCCTGGGTCTCTCTCCAGAGATCTACCTGTAAGCTAACAGTCTCTCCCATCTTGCCTCTATTGGGAGGCAGAGATTTTCCTCCCTGTGGTGACCGACAATGGCCCAGGATGTGGCTACTTCACACCTTCTTTGTTTCAGGAGAACCCATTCAATTCAAAAATGTCTCTTGATGGGTTCAGGATGGGTGTAATTGACACTTCTTAGCTTTGAATGTATTAATTTGTCCTTGCCAGACAGTTTGAAAAGACAAAGGCAAGGTCTTTGAACCTTCAGAGGCCATTTTTTAAGCACATTATCCACTTTTTAAAAAAAAGTCAATTTTTATAAATCTTCAGGTTGAGTTCTTATAGTTTCAATCGCTGCACTTTACATGAGCGCCTCAAGAGTAAAAGAGAATGAATAAAAACTACTACAAATAGCAGATCTATTCCGAGTATGACAAGAGAAAAGAGAGGTCATTTTGACTTGGAGCAATGGTGTAAATCAGCTGATTGCTGTCTCTCAGATATTCAGGTACAGTTTGTAATGAACGGAGGGACTTTTTCTCTCTCTTGCCTTCACAAAATCCTCACCACCTTGAGGAAGTAGTAGAGTAACATAACAGCACACCATATTACGGACAAACAATCATGCTGGTAGAACAAGTGAATAGGCGGTGGCGTAGCGGTATTATCACTGGACCAGTAACCCAGAGACCCAGGGTATTTCTCTGGGGACATGGGTTCAAATCCCATCACAGCAGAAGGTGGAATTTGAAATTAATTAATAAATCTGGAATTAAAAGCTAGTCTAATGATGGCCATGAAACCATTGTCGATTGTTGTAAAAACCCATCTGGTTCACTAATGTCCTTTAGTGAAGAAAATCTGCTGTCCTTACCTGGTCTGGCCTACATGTGACTCCAGACCCACAGCAATGTGGTTAACTCTTACATGCCCTCTGAAATGGCCTAGCAAGCCACTCAGTTGTATCTAACCACTACAAAGTCAATAAAAAGGAATGAAACCGGACGGACCACCCAGCATCGACCTAGGCACCGGAAACGACAACGGCAAACCCAACCCTGTCGACCCTGCAAAGTCCTCCTTACTAACATCTGGGGGCTTGTGCCAAAGTTGGGAGAGCTGTCCCACAGACTAGTCAAGCAACAGCCTGACATAGTCATACTCACAGAATCATGCCTTACAATGTCCCAGACACTGCCACCACCATCCCCAGGTCCTGTCCCACCGGCAGGACAGACCCACCAGAGGTGGTGGCACAGTGGTCTACAGTAGGGAGGGAGTTGCCCTGGGAGTCCTCAACATCGACTCCGGACCCCATGAAGTCTCATGGCATCAGGTCAAACATGGGCAAGGTAACCTCCTACTGATTACCACCTACTGCCCTCCCTCAGCTGATGACTCAGTACTCCACCATGTTAAACACCACTTGGAGGAAGCACTGAGGGTGGCAAGGGCACAAAATGTACTCTGGGGTGGAACTTCAATGTCCATCACCAAGAGTACCTCGGTAGCACCACTACTGACCGAGCTGGCCGAGTCCTAAAGGACATAGTTGCTAGACTGGGTCTGCGGCAGGTGGTGGGGAAACCAACATGAGGGAAAAACATACTTGACCTCGTCCTCACCAATCTGCCTGCTGCAAATGCTTCTGTCCATGACTGTATTGGTAGGAGTGACCACCGCACAGTCCTTGTGGAGACGAAGTCCCACCTTCACATTGAGGATATCGTCCATCGTGTTGTGTGGCACTATCACCGTGCTAAATGGGATAGATTTCAAACAGATCTAGCAATGCAAAACTGGGCATCCATGAGGCACTGTGGGCCATCAGCAGCAGCAGAATTGTACTCAACCACAATCTGTAACCTCATGGCCCGGCATATCCCCCGCTCTACCATTATCATCAAGCCAGGAGACCAACCCTGTTTCAATGAAGAGTGCAGGAGGGCATGCCAGGAGCAGCATCAGGCATACCTCAAAATGAGGTGTCAACCTGGTGAAGCTACAACACAGGACTATCTGCGTGCCAAACTGCGTAAGCAGCATGCGATAGACAGAGCTAAGCGATCCCATAACCAACGGATCAGATCTAAGCTCTGCAGTCCTGCCAAATCCAGCCATGAATGGTGGTGGACAATTAAACAACTAACTGGAGGAGGTGGCTCCACAAATATCCCCATCCTCAATGATGGGGGAGCCCAGCACATCAGTGCAAAAGATAAAGCTGAAGCATTTGCAGCAATCTTCATCCAGAAGTGCCAAGTTGATGATCCATCTCAGCCTCCTCCTGAAGTCCCCAGCATCACAGACGCCAGACTTCAGCCAATTCGATTCACTCCGTGTGTTATCAAGAAACGACTGAAGGCACTGGATACTGCAAAAGCTATGGGCCCTGACAATATTTTGGCAATAGTACTGAAGACCTGTGCTCCAGAACTTGCTGCGCCCCGAGCCAAGCTGTTCCAGTACAGCTACAACACTGGCATCTACCCTGCAATGGGGAAAATTGCCCAGGTATGTCTTGTACATAAAAAGCAGGACAAGTCCAACCCAGCCAATTACCGCCCCATCAGCCTACTCTCAATCATCAGTAAAGTGATGGAATGTGTCATCAACAGTGCCATCAAGCGGCACTTGCTTAGCAATAACCTGCTCAGTGACTCTCAGTTTGGGTTCCGCCAGGGCCACTCATCTCCTGACCTCATTACAGCCTTGGTTCAAACATGGACAGAAGAGCTTAACACAAGAGGTGAGGTGAGAGTGACTGCCCTTGACATCAAGGCAGCATTTGACCGAGTATAGCATCAAGGAGCCCTCGCAAAACGGAGGTCAATGGGAATCAGGGGGAAAACCCTCCACTGGCTGGAGTCATACCTAGCGCAAAGGAAGATGGTTGTGGTTGTTGGAGGTCAATCATCTGAGCTCCAGGACATCACTGCAGGAGTTCCTCAGGGTAGTGTCCTGGGCCCAACCATCTTCAGCTGCTTCATCAATGACCTTCCTTCAATCATAAGGTCAGAAGTGAGGATGTTCGCTAATGATTGCACAATGTTCAGCACCATTCGCGACTCCTCAGATACTGAAGCAGTCAGTGTAGCAATGCAGCAAGACCTGGACAATATCCAGGCTTGGGCTGATAAGTGGCAAGTAACATTCGCGCCACACAAGTGCCAGGCAATGACCATCTCCAACAAGAGAGAATCTAACCATCTCTCCTTGACATTCAACAGCATTACCATCGCTGAATCCCCCACTATCAACATCCTAGGGGCTACCATTGACCAGAAACTGAACTGGAGTAGCCATATAAATACCGTGGCTACAAGAGCAGGTCAGAGGCCAAGAATCCTGAGGCGACTAACTCACCTCCTGACTCCCCAAAGCCTGTCCACCATCTACAAGGCACAAGTCAAGCGTGTGATGGAACACTCTCCACTTGCCTGGATGGGTGCAGCTCCAACAACACTCAAGAAGCTTGACACCATCAAGGAAAAGGAGCCCATTTGATTGGCACCCCATCTGCAAACATTCATTTCCTCCACCACCAACGCACAGTGGCAGCAGTGTGTACCATCTACAAGATGCACTGCAGCAATGCACCAAGGCTCCTTAGACAGCACCTTCCAAACCCGCGATCTCTACCAACTAGAAGGACATGGGCAGCAAATGCAAGGGAACATCACCACCAGCAAGTTCCCCTGCAAGTCACACACCATCCTGACTTGGAACTATATCACCGTTCCTTCACTGTCGCTGGGTCAACATCCTGGAGCTCCCTTCCTAACAGCACTGTGGGTGTACCTACCCCAAATGGACTGCAGCAGTTCAAGAAGGCGGCTCACCACCACCTTCTCAAGGGCAATTAGGGATGGGCAATAAATGCTGGCCTGGCCAGCGACGCCCACATCCCATGAATGAATAAAAAAAATTAGTAGTAACCACAATTAGATTTTTAAACAAGTTACACTTTTTTTAATACATTCATGGGATGTGGGCGTCACTGGCAAGGGCAACATATCCCTAATTGCCCTTGAGAAGGTGGTGGTGAGCAGCCTTTTTGATATAACTGAGTGCTAGGCCATTTCAGAGGGCAGGTGAGTCAACCATTTTCCTGTCGGTCTGGAGTCACTTACAGACCAGACCAGGTAAGGACATCAGGAATAAAAGCAAATTACTGCAGATGCTGGAAATCTGAAATAAAAACAAAGTGCTGGAAATACTCAGCAGGTCAGACAGCACCTGTTGGGAGGGAAGCAGAGTTAACCTTTCACGTCTGTGACCTTTCATCAGTGGTGCTGTTTCTCAGATGAGGCGTTAAACTGGCAGACATCCGTCCTCTCAGGTGGGCATAAAGAGAGAGCAGAGCAGTTCTCCCTGGCCAATATTTATCCCTCAACAAACCATCTGGTCATTATCCCGTTGCTCTCTGTGGGAGCTTGCTGTGCACAAATTGACTGCTGAGTTTCCTACAATACAACATTAGCAACATTTTGAAAGTACTTCATTTGCTGTTAAAGTGCTTTGCAACATTTAGAAAGGTTATATATAAACGTAAGCAATTTTTTTCTTCTTGCCAGGATTTTTCCTCTCTGTGACTAAATAGGAAACTGTTTCCACTGGCAGGTCGATCAGTAAACAAGAGATATTTAAGATAATTGGCAAAAGAACAGAGGGGAGATGAGGAGAATTTTTCTTTTTTTATCTAGCATTTACAATTTGGAATGAACTGCATGAAAGAGCAATGGAAATTGATTTAATAATTGCTTTCAAAAGGGAATTAGATATAGTCAAGAAAGGAGGGAGAGAGAAAACAGGGAAATTCGGGCCTGTTAGCCTGACATCAGTTGGCTGGAATTCATTATTAAGCAAGTTCCCTCTCAGTTGCACATCAATCTGGAATCACATGACCATAGGATCAGAGGAAATAGGAGCAGGAATAGGCCATTCGACCCATCGAGCCTGCTCCGCCGTTCAAACAGATTGTTACAAGCTCACAGGACACCAGTCTGGCGTGGACTCTGTCTTTGATGAAACTGACTGTAATGACTGCCCCCAGTCACAGTACCTCGTGGTAGAGGACACATGACTACAGCAAGCCAATTGGCACATTGGTACAGTATTGCATTCCTATCCCAAACATCCACCTTTTCAGACAAAACAAAACAAAAATAATTTGAATGCATTATCATTGACACTGTGAGTTGCCCAAGTTATCCATTATGCACACAACTGTTCTCATGCATTAGTAGTTCGTTATTCTTGTCAGTCTCTGCACATGTATTGCACACATAGTTATTAAATCGTGCGGTCTCTTAATGGTCCGCGTGCGTGTTGTCATTGGTTGTTCATTCGGTTGATTTTCCTTCTCCAGCGAGTGTCGTTCCCATGTCACTTGTTGCTGCGGTAACTGTTGTTGTTCCACGTCCGTTGTTGGGGTGCTCTGGGACTGATGGTTGATCTGTGGTCAGTGCAGTTGGTGAGTTCATATCTTCCTGATTGGCCGCCTGCTGTGTGACGGAACAGCTTCTCCAGTTGTGCGTATGTGTCTGCTGTTGCTACAGTGTATTTGGTCATTCACTTCCACTGCATGTGACCGAGGTGACAACTGGTCTACGCAGGTCCCACTTGGGCTGACTCTTGTTAAGAGCGTTGAAGGTTTATACCCTGACTGGCTTTCCAATGCTCAATTCTGGCAATGGTTTGGCAATTTTGTCAAAGTGAACTTTGGCTTTCTGCCGTTCCACCTTGATTTTGTCACTCACGCCTGTTACTACATCTGGCTTCAGTAGCATTTTTGCTATTGGAAGAGTAGTTTGGGTGTGACGTGACATTAGACTTTGTACTGGACTACTTTCCATGCCTTCGGGAGGTGTGTTTCTCTACTCGAGGATTGCCTTGTATATATCTGTGCCAGATTTGCTTGATTTTTTTAAATGATTTCTTTGGCGATTTTCACTGCCACCTCAGCCTTTCCATTCGACTGGGGACAGTGTGGAGATGATGTATGGTGTTGAATTTCCCAATCCTTTATGAAGTGGCTGAATTCTTTGCTCGTGAACAGAGGGCCATTGTCGCTCATCACAATGTCTGGAATGCAGTACGGACCGAAGTGTGCTTTCAGGCATTCTACAATCTCGCCAGTAGTCATTGAGGTCAGCTGATGCACCTCCCGGGAGTCAGAATAGTAGTCTATGGTGACAAGATAATCAGTTCCCGTGAGAATGAAGAGGTTTACTCCCAGCTTCATCCGTGATCTGTCTGGGATGTCGTGTGTCATCAGTGGTTTAGTTTAGAGATACAGCACTGAAACAGGCCCTTCGGCCCACCGAGTCTGTGCCAACCATCAACCACCCATTTATACTAATCCTACACTAATTCCAAATTCCTACCACATCCCCACCTGTCTCTATATTTCCCTACCACCTATACTATTTATAATGGCCAATTAACCTACCACCCTGCAAGTCTTTGGCATGTAGGAGGAAACCGGAGCACCCGGAGGAAACCGGCGCAGACACAGGGAGAACTTGCAAACTCCACACAGGCAGTACCCAGAATTGAACCCGGGTCGCTGGAGCTGTGAGGCTGCGGTGCTAACCACTGCGCCACTGTGCCTTTAGCCTGCTTAGCTTGGTACTCGTTACAAGCACTGGCTGATGTGGCCCTTGATTTCATTGCTCATGTTTGGCCAGTAGAACACTTCTCTTGTCTTCCTCAGAATTGACTCAGTTCCTTGGTGGCTTGCATGGATGCGCTTTAGCATCTCTCCTCTCAACTCCTTAGGGATAATGACTCTATTTCCTATGTACAAGATGCCATCATGGGCCGTCAATTCATCTCTATAAGCCCAGTGGCACAGTGGTTAGCACCGCAGCCTCACAGCTCCAGGGACCCGGGTTCAATTCTGGGTACTGCCTGTGCGGAGTTTGCAAGTTCTCCCTGTGACCATGTGGGTTTTCGTCGGGTGCTCTGGTTTCCTCCTACAGCCAAAGACTTGCAGGTGATAGGTAAATTGGCCATTGTAAATTGCCCTAGTGTAGGTAGGTGGTAGTGAATATGGGATTACTATAGGGTTAGTATAAATGGGTGGTTGTTGGTCAGCACAGACTCGGTGGGCCGAAGGGCCTGTTTCAGTGCTGTCTCTCTAAATAAAAATACACTCTTGTGACCACAGGAGTGTTCTTGATGGTCTCAGACCATCCTTTCATCACTACTTCTTGCGACACCTGTAGAGTTGGGTCTTGTTGGGTAGTTTGCTTGATTTGAACAAGGCGTGTGTCTTTGTTGGGTTGATGACTTCCAGAGCATGTCGAGCTGCAGCTTCATGTTGGACCTGGAAGATTCCACACTCTGTCGTAGCATCCTCTACTTTCTTCATAGGGAGTGCTGCTCTCGACTGCATGTCAGTGATGTACGTCTGTTTCCCTTGGTTGTATGTCACATCCACATGATATCTCTGTAACCGGAGTAACATCCTTTGCAGATGCTTTGGAGCAGATAGTAGCAGCTTGAGAAAAATGCTTTGAAGTGGCTTGTGGTCGGATTCGACTGTCACTTTGTCTCTTCCAAGTAGGTATTTATGAAAATGTTCACAAACAAAGCCAATGACCAGGCACTCTTTCTCAATCTGAGCGTAGTGTTGTTCCATTTGAGTTAATGCCCTGGATGCAAATGCAACCAGTTGTTCTTGCTGCATTCGGGTTGCTCCAAGTCCTGTCTTGCTGGTGTCACACTGCTGGGTGACTTCATCATTTATATCATAGTATTTCAGCACTGGCGTTGCAGTCACTAGTTGCTTGATTTTAGTGAAGGCTACTTCTTGTTCCGTGCCCCAATACCACTGCATGTCCTTGGCAGTGAGTTGGTGTAATGGTTCACACTCTGATGACAAATTGGGCAAGAAGTTTGCTAAACAGTTGACGAATCCAACAAATCGTTGCACTGCCTTTACATCTGTCAGTCGCCTCATCGCTGCTACTGCTCTCACCTTTTCAGGATCCGGGCGAAGACTTTTTGCTGTCAGTACATGACCTATGTACTTGACTTCGGACATCTTTAATTGCAATTTTTTCTCGTTCCGCTTCAGATTCATCTGGTGAGCTCTGTCCAGCAGTCGCACGAGATGTTGATCGTGGTCAACAATGGCTTCTTCCATTGAGTCTCCACATCCATAAACTAGCAGATCATCCACTATAGCTTCCACTCCGGGAAGATCACTAACTATTTCATGCTGTCTGCGGTGATACTCGTCTGTAGCCGTGGAAATGCAAACGGCATGCGCACCATCTATATCTCCCGAACAGTGTCCTGAATGTGGTCAGAAAGCTATTGCTTTCACCCAGCTTTACTTGCCAGTAACCATCCTTCGCATCTAAGGTACTGAAGATATTTTTGCCTTTGCAAGTTGTGGCAAAATTCCTTCGACGGTTGGCATGGTCTCTTCAGAGCTTTATTTAGATCCTTTGGGTCGATGCATACTCTCAGCTTTCCAGGTTGTTTCACTGCTACCATGCTGCTAATCCATTCTGTAAGGGTTGTCACTTTCTTCATTACACCCTTCGCTTCCAACTCGTCTATCTTGTCTTTCAGGCTGGCCTTGAGGGCAGCTGGAACCTTCCTCGGCAGCTGTTGAATAGGTCTTATCCTCTCATCTAGTTTGAGATGATATTCTCCAGGAAGACATCCTAAACCTGTAATTACATTGTTGTACATAGCCACTCCAGGCGCTGCTTCACAAACCACTGACCACCTCCAGGCGCGTATACATTGTCTCTCGAGATAAGGAGGCCAAAAGAAGAAGAAGAAGAACTCCTTTCAACAGTGCAATGCGCTTAACGGCTATGACAGGTTCCAGCTCTTCATTATGAGATTGAAACCAGTCTGCATTTCTCTTCGCACTTTTGCCGTAGGTGGTCAAAGCTGACTCATAGATGGCGTCTCTGATGTGGGCCCACTTGGTCTCAGCATCCCCTGTGGGAGTGTTTTGAAGGGCTGTTACAAGTGAATTTAGAAATTTTTGTAACAGCTGTGGGTGAGAAATTCTGCTCGTGTTGATGCGCGGGTGGCCCTTCTGCTTGGAATGATGCAACTTCTTTGGTCTGAGTCTAACCTTGCTGCACACCAGGGAGTGGTCGGTGTCGCAGTCTGCACTGTGGAAGCTGCGTGTGATTTGAACACTGTTTAAGGCAGCTCGCCTTGTGACAATGAGGTCTAGCTGGTGCCAACGACGCGATCTTGGGTGCCTCCATGAAACCTGGTGACAGGGTTTAGTGTGAAAGAACGAGTTGGTGATGCAGAGGTTATGATAGGTACACAACTCAAGCAGTCTCTGCCCGTTCTCATTCATCCTTCCAACGCCATAGCGCCCAAGGCAGGAGGGCCATGAGTCATGGTCGGCCCCAACCCTGGCATTAAAGTCCCCCAGCAGGAATAGGTGTTCGGTGTTGGGGATGCTGCTAATGATGTTATGGAGTTGTTCATAGAACTGGTCTTTAGCTTCAGGTGGGGAGCAGAGTGTTGGAGCATAGATGCTGAGTAGGTGTACTGGACCAGAGGTGGTGAGCAGTCGGATGGACAGTATGCGTTCCAAGCCATTTGAGGGAGGCTCTATCATGCTGAGCAAGGAGTTTCTGATGGCGAAGCCCACTCCATGCTGTCTTGGTTCTTCAGGATCCCTGCCCTGCCAGAAGAAGGTGTAGTCTTGCTCTGCTAGAGAGCCACTCGCGGGGAGGCGAGTCTCCTGAAGTGCTGCAATGTCCACATTGAAGCTACTGAGCTCGTTGTTAATGATGGCGGTCTTCCGAGAATCGTTGATTTGTGTAAGGTCTTCCGACAGGCCAGGACACATAGTTCTGACGTTCCAGCTTGCAAAGCGAAGGGCTGGTACCTTCTTTCCTTTTTTCATGTTGTTTGGTGCGGTGTATCAGTCCACCTTTCGGGCAATGACCCTGAGCTCCAAGCACCCACTGAAGCAGGCAGACTGTGGCGGGACAGAACCTTATTGACCGGGGGCTGCCCGGTTTGAGGCGGGCGGTAGCTGTCCAGTGAGGTGCAATGACCTCTCCCACCGACAAAGGCAACCCGTGGCGCCCAGTTTCTATGCCAATTTATCTGGACTTATAACCCGTAACTGCTGCCTTCCGTGTTGTTTTAGTCGCTGTGAGGCAACTATGGAGTGACCTCTCCATGGCGCATGCCTGGGCAAATTTATGGAGGTTGAGAGTTGCCCAGTCGTCAAAACCCCCCTCTCAGCCTTTCTGGTGGGGTCCAAAGGAGTGCAGGACACGACGTTTGGCACCAGTATGGCTGCAGGAACTGCCGGAAACATGCCAAAGGTGACACATGAGCGCCTACGGGGTTCCGCTCCGGATTATCTGTTAGGGTTTACTCCCTTAGCCTTGGTCTCTCCCGAGACGCCCACAAGGCAGTGGGGTTGTTGGGGCCCCGACACAGGTGTAGGATGGTGCCGGTGGGAGGAGGGGATGCAAGGGGGAGGGGTAGAGGGAGGGGGTGGGGGGGGGGGGGTGCAGGGGAAGGGGGTGCGGGGTGAAGATGGTGCGAGGGGGGGGCGGGCTGGGACGGGACTGTGAGGGGGTGAGCTGAGAGGGCGGAGCAGGGAAGGGGACGGGGGGGCGGGGCGGGGGTGGTAAAGGGGGGGGGGGGGGAAAGCTGGTGCAGGTAATAAGCCATTTCCTCAGTGCCCACCATCGACGTCCGGAAAGCTCATCCACGTCCTTCGGGAGGTGAAGCATCATTTGGCAGACTTAGAGGTGATTACATTTGCTAAGGGGTTTTTTTTTGCAGTGGTTTAAATAAAGGCATGCAGCATTGCCGACAGTGCGCTGCAGATGCTCTCCGAGCCATCTCCCGCGGGCGCTTTGAAGTTGCGGCCGGGGGGGCCGTTCGTGGATTTTTTGGGTGTTCGGGGCACCTTTTCTCAAGACTTCTCTCGGGTCCCGCAGCTCCTTCTTCACCTCAATGGACTTACCGCATGCCGTGGCTGCAGACACTCTGGACTGTGAAGACATCAGGATCGGAGATTAAAGTATCGACAGCTGTTCTCGTCAGTTTCATCCGGATCAATTTCATTGAGAAAACAAAGAGCAGGTGTGGCTGGGGGAGGGCAGTGGGCCCAGGTAACATACACTAAACTAACTGTTAACTTTTAGATAGGGCTAAAATGAACTGATTTAAAGAGCCAGGGGAATTTAAACAGTTTAAGAGGGCAGATTGGGGGAGAAAACGTTAGGGATGGGAGCAGATGGCCATGGATAGAGTTGAACAGCAAGGGAGCCAGAAGTACTGCACAAAGAACAGCTAGGCGTTGCGCAAACGACTACTGGCAACACCTATGCAGTCATATTCAGCTGGCCTCAGACACCGGAAACATCAGAGGAATGTATGATGGCATGAAGAGAGCTCTTGGGCCAACCATCAAGAAGATCACCCCCCTCAAATCTAAATCGGGGGACATAATCACTGACCAACGCAAACAGATGGACCGCTGGGTTGAGCACTACCTAGAACTGTACTCCAGGGAGAATGCTGTCACTGAGACTGCCCTCAATGCAGCCCAGCCTCTACCAGTCATGGATGAGCTGGACATACAGCCAACCAAATCGGAACTCAGTGATGCCATTGATTCTCTAGCCAGCGGAAAAGCCCCTGGGAAGGACAGCATTACCCCTGAAATAATCAAGAGTGCCAAGCCTGCTATACTCTCAGCACTACATGAACTGCTATGCCTGTGCTGGGACGAGGGAGCAGTACCCCAGGACATGCGCGATGCCAATATCATCACCCTCTATAAAAACAAAGGTGACCGCGGTGACTGCAACAACTACCGTGGAATCTCCCTGCTCAGCATAGTGGGGAAAGTCTTTGCTCGAGTCGCTCTGAACAGGCTCCAGAAGCTGGCCGAGCGCGTCTACCCTGAGGCACAGTGTGGCTTTCGTGCAGAGAGATCGACCACTGACATGCTGTTCTCCCTTCGTCAGATACAGGAGAAATGCCGCGAAAAACAGATGCCCCTCTACATTGCTTTCATTGATCTCACCAAAGCCTTTGACCTCGTCAGCAGACGTGGTCTCTTCAGACTACTAGAAAAGATCGGATGTCCACCAAAGCTACTAAGTATCATCACCTCATTCCATGACAATATGAAAGGCACAATTCAACATGGTGGCTCCTCATCAGAGCCCTTTCCTATCCTGAGTGGTGTGAAACAGGGCTGTGTTCTCGCACCCACACTTTTTGGGATTTTCTTCTCCCTGCTGCTTTCACATGCGTTCAAATCCTCTGAAGAAGGAATTTTCCTCCACACAAGATCAGGGGGCAGGTTGTTCAACCTTGCCCGTCTAAGAGCGAAGTCCAAAGTACGGAAAGTCTTCATCAGAGAACTCCTCTTTGCTGACGATGCTGCTTTAACATCTCACACTGAAGAGTGCCTGCAGAGTCTCATCGACAGGTTTGCGGCTGCCTGCAATGAATTTGGCCTAACCATCAGCCTCAAGAAAACGAACATCATGGGGCAGGACATCAGAAATGCTCCATCCATCAATATTGGCGACCTCGCTCTGGAAGTGGTTCAAGAGTTCATCTACCTAGGCTCAACTATCACCAGTAACCTGTCTCTAGATGCAGAAATCAACAAGCGCATGGGTAAGGCTTCCACTGCTATGTCCAGACTGGCCAAGAGAGTGTGGGAAAATGGCGCACTGACACGGAACACAAAAGTCCGAGTGTATCAGGCCTGTGTCCTCAGTACCTTGCTCTACGGCAGCGAGGCCTGGACAACGTATGCCAGCCAAGAGCGACGTCTCAATTCATTCCATCTTCGCTGCCTTCGGAGAATACTTGGCATCAGGTGGCAGGACTATATCTCCAACACAGAAGTCCTTGAAGCGGCCAACACCCCCAGCTTATACACACTACTGAGTCAGCGGCGCTTGAGATGGCTTGGCCATGTGAGCCGCATGGAAGATGGCAGGATCCCCAAAGACACATTGTACGGCGAGCTCGCCACTGGTATCAGACCCACCGGCCGTCCATGTCTCCGCTATAAAGACGTCTGCAAACGCGACATGAAATCGTGTGACATTGATCACAAGTCGTGTGAGTCAGTTGCCAGCATTCGCCAGAGCTGGCGGGCAGCCATAAAGACAGGGCTAAATTGTGGCGAGTCGAAGAGACTTAGTAGTTGGCAGGAAAAAAGACAGAGGCGCAAGGGGAGAGCCAACTGTGCAACAGCCCCGACAAACAAATTTCTCTGCAGCACCTGTGGAAGAGCCTGTCACTCCAGAATTGGCCTTTATAGCCACTCCAGGCGCTGCTTCACAAACCACTGACCACCTCCAGGCGCGTATCCATTATCTCTCGAGATAAGGAGGCCAAAAGAAGAAGAAGAAGAAATCCTTTGGGATCTGTTCCGCGGTCAGTGGTTTAGTGCGCTGCGACACATTCCAAATCTCTTTTTGCACCTTGGCGGTTACCAGTCCAAGCTATAGACTTGCTTCTGCTGAGATGAGTGGCTTTTGCTTGCTGTCTATGATCTGGAACTCCAAGTCTTCATTCTTGCCATTGCTTTGGGCTCTCAGAGTAATTTGTCCTCTTGGCACTATATGGTGCCATCACATAGCCTCAACCTTACTTTTGAGGGCTTCATTTTTGGATCGCCATGTTGAACCACTTGGCACAGGTCTGTGAAGGTCATGATGTTGCATGAAGCACCGGTGTCTATCTGACACTTTATGTTGACTTGATATTCACCTCTGCAGTCATCATTCCAACAGTCACAAACCATTGGTCACCTATCGACCTGACTGAACCAACCTGTTGCATGGTGTATAGTGATTCATCAGAATCTTCGGCTGATATCTCTCCAGTGGCCATCCATACCTGCTTGTTGTACTTCCTTCTAGCCAAACACTTGTGTGCAGAATGATTTAGCTTCTTGCAGTGAGAACACTGCTCTCCCCACGCTGGACATGCCTTCTTCTCCTGTGCATGATGTCCTCTGCAGTGTTTGCATCCTGCCCTTTGTGATCTTTCTGCCCTTTCGGCCTGGACTGTCTATCAGCATGATGCAAGGCCTGATCTGTTCTGCCATGAATATGCTCGAGCTGTTGATTTACAACCTCAGCACTTCTGCACATATCAATCGCTTTCCTTAGAGTCAGTTTCTCCTCTCTCAGTAGCTGTGATGTCACTGCAGGATCTCTTATGCCTAATACAATCCTGTTTTTAATTAGATTATCTTTTAGTTGTGCAAATTCACAGGATTCTGCAAGCTGTGTGAATACAAGCACATATTGATCAGTGGACTCTTTTTCACCTTGGGCCCTAATATTGAACACATACCGTTCATAGGTTACGTTCACTTGGGGTTCAAAGCGTGCCGTCAAGACTTTCAAAATTTCTGTTGTTTTTTTTTGTTCTTTAGAGAGATTTAGGTTGGAATACACTTTGTAACAGTCTCTCCCTAACAGTGATAAAAGTGTAGCTACTCACAGCTGTTCTGGTTTCTTAAATTAAATCTGTCGCAATTTCATAATTTTGCCTTTGTGAGTGGAAGAAATGTCAGTTCTGTTTCATATCACCTTTCATTTCGACAGGTGCAGGCAGAGAAACATTTGCAGCCATTGTCTTACCCTGTGCTTTCAGCTGTTTCTTTGTTCCTTCTCTGTGGCTTCCTGTGGCTTTCAGCAGCTTTTATCAGTTCTGACCGTTCCTGTGGCCTTTGTTCCTTAGCTGTGCTTCCTCAACCGCTTTTCACTTCTGACACCATGTTACGAACTCACAGGACACCACTCTGGTGTGGACTCTGTCTTTAATGAAACCGACTGTAATGACTGCCCCCAGTCAGAGTACCTCATGGTAGAGGTCACATGACTACGGCAAGCCAATTGGCACATTGGTACAGTATTGCACTGACAAGGCCAGCATTTATTGCCCATTCCTAATTGCCCTTGATAAGGTGGTGATGAGCTGCCTTCTTGAACCGCTGCAGTCCATGTGAGGTAGGTACACCCACAGTGCTGTTAGGAGGGGAGTTCCAGGATTTTAACCTAGTGACAGTGAAGGAACGGCGATATAGTTCCAAGTCAGGATGGTGTGTGGCTTGGAGGGGAACTTGCAGCTGGGGGTGTTCCCATGCAACCGCTGCCCTTGTCCTTCTAGGTGGTAGAGGTCACGGGTTTGGAAAGTGTTGTCAAAGGAGCCTTGGTGAGTTTATGCAGCGCATCTTGTATAGATGGTACTGCCAATGTGCGTTGGTGGTAAAAGGAGTGAATGTTTGTAGATGGGGTGCCAATTAAGCAGGCTGCTTTGTCTTGGATGGTGTTGAGCTTCTTAAGTGTTGTTGGAACTGCACCCATCCAGGCAAGTGGAGAATATCCATCACACTCCTGACTTGTGCCTTGTTGATGGTGGATAGGCTTTGGGGAGTCAGGAGGTGAGTTACTCGCTGTAGGATTCCGAGCCTCTGACCTGCTCTTGTAGCCACAATATTTATATGGCTACTCCAGTTCAGTTTCTGGTTGATATGATGTTGATATTGGGGGATCCATTGATTGTAATGTCATTGAATGTCAAGGGGAGATGGTTAGATTCTCTCTTGTTTGAGATAGTTATTGCCTGGCACTTGTGTGGCGCGAATGTTACTTGCCACTTATCAGTCCAAGCCTGGATATTGTCCAGGTCTTGTTGTGTTTCTACATGGACAGCTTCACTATCGGAGGAGTTGCGAATGTTGCTGAAATTTGTGCACTCATCAGCGAACATCCCCACTTCTATCCTCAGGATTAAAGGTAGGTCATTGATGAAGCAGCCTAGGTTTGGCCTAGGACACTACCCTGAGGAACTCTTGCAGTGATGTCCTGGAGCTGAGATGATTGACCTCCAACAACCACAACTATCTGCCTTTGCGTTAGGTATGACTCTAACCAGCGGAGAGTTTTCCCCCCTGATTCTCATTGACTTCAGTTTTGCTAGGGCTCCTTGATGCCATATTCGGTCAAAAGCTGCCTTGATGTCAAGAGCAGTCACTCTCACCTCACCTCTTGACTTCAGCTCTTTTTTCCATGTTTGGAGCAAGGCTGTAATGAGGTCAAGAGCTGAGTGGCCCTGGAGGAACCCAAACTGAACGTCACTGAGCAGGTTATTGCTGACTAAGTGCCGCTTGATAGCACTGTCGCAACACCTTCCATCACTTTACTGATGATTGAGAGTAGACTGATGGGGTAGTAGATAGCCAGGCTGGATTTGTCATTTATACATCGGACAAAATTTTCACCCTCAATAAAATTATAAGCAGATAAACTTTTATGAAAAATTGGTGACTGGGTGAAAGAAATGCAGTAATAGATCACTGGGAGGCTAGTGCAGGAAGGAATAGCTCACTCACATCTGCTCATAGTCACCCCTTACGGAATTATGCAAATAATCTGTTCAGTGTTATGGTGTTCTTACTGACTAAACATCTGTACGTCCAATACTTTTCCCATTGAGTGTCAGAATTAAGTGTAGTACAGTTTAGAAGCAGAGTAAAGTCCCCTCAATTCCCTGAAATGAGGTGCTTCGCTCAATTTTAAAAATGCACCACCTCCTGGTCCGGTACTATGTGACTGCAATTCCCTGTCCATCCAGCCTGTTGAGTGAGATTGTTATTGAAAATTTGATGCCACATTATGAGCTTTCAGAACTCCTGTCACAGAGGATGCCCAGAACCAGACATCTTCAATCCATCAGTCCTTGACTTTACCAGGGGTCACTAGGGTCAAAGGGTAAGCCACCCCTCAAAGCAATAGTGCTAAATAAAATAGTTGGACAGGATAACAGTTCTACATATGAGTTTTATGTAGGAACAAGAGTGAGGCATTTAGCTACTCGAACCTGTTCCGCCATTTATTTAGAACATGCCTGATGTGCATCTCAACTCCATTTAGCAGGACTTTCTCCAGATCCCTTGACACCCAGTATCCATAGCCTTTTGGGGAGAGAGTTCCAGATTTCCACGAAGAAGGGTCACTGACCCGAAACGTTAACTCTGCTTCTCTTTCCACAGATGCTGCCAGACCTGCTGAGTGAATCCAGCATTTCTTGTTTTTGTTCCAGATTTCCACTACCGTTTTGCTCTAATTTTAAGGCTATTGTTCAGGATTCCTTCACTAGTGGAAATAGTTTCTATCAATCTATCCACTTCCTTTATCATTATAAACACCTCAGACTTCCCCTCAACATACTAATGGTTCTTTAGAATAATAACTTGATATGGAAAATTTTGATGTCATAAAATGTAATAAAAAGCTGATGTTCGGCATGTGTATTGTATTGAGACCTTCAATGCAAATTTGGGATTTTGGACAAGTGAGTTGGAACAGCGTGGAAGTGGGCCATTCAGCCCTGTGCAAGCTCTTTGCAAGATCTAACCAATTAGTCCCTATTCCCTGCTCCCCAGATCTCTGCAATATTTTTTTTCCTTTTCAAGTATATATCCAATTCCTTTTTTGATTTTATCATTGCCAGTAAAGGTTTTGGATTTTGAAACCATTTCAAGTCAGATAGGCTCTTTGGGGAAAGTCACAAGAGCCAGGATCTCTGGCAATCTTAAATGCCTCCATCTCTGCAGCCTGCAGCATCCAGGCACCCGAACTGTCAATCAAAGAACAGAATCCCGCCCTCACTCCAAGATTAATTGCTGGATGGGAAGGCGGGGCCTGTACACTGCGTGTCTCTATTGGTTAGCGGGCCTGCCAATTGACCATTTCTCTGCGCTACTATTGGTGCAGCTCGCTGCCAGTTATCGCGACATGCTGCCCAGCTATTGGCTGGAGCGGCAGTCAGTCAGACGCATTGGGGCGTGTGTTTCTGGTGCGTTGACCAGGTGATGTTGTGACAAGGGGCCGCGGCGGCCGCTGGTAGCAGGAGGAGGTGCCGGTAGGTACCGAAACTCAGCTTGGGGCGGGAGCAAGGGTGCAGGCCGCGGGAGGATGGAGCTGCCCGGGAGAGGAAAGGTTAACCCAGGAACCCGGCACGAGAGGGTAGGGGGTGGAGCAAACCTGAGCCCGCTCCGCCCATCCCTCTCACACCCCCCCCCGCCGTCCCTCAGCCCCTCCCCCGCCGTCCCTCAGCCCCCCCCCCCGCCGTCCCTCAGCCCCCCCTCCCCCGCCGTCCCTCAGCCCCCCTCCCCCGCCGTCCCTCAGCCCCCCCCCCCGCCGTCCCTCAGCCCCCCCCCCCCGCCGTCCCTCAGCCCCCCCCCACCGCCGTCCCTCAGCCCCCCCCCACCGCCGTCCCTCAGCCCCCCCCCACCGCCGTCCCTCAGCCCCCCCCCCCACCGCCGTCCCTCAGCCCCCCCCCCACCGCCGTCCCTCAGCCCCCCCCCCACCGCCGTCCCTCAGCCCCCCCCCACCGCCGTCCCTCAGCCCCCCCCCACCGCCGTCCCTCAAGCCCCCCCCCCACCGCCGTCCCTCAGCCCCCCCCCCACCGCCGTCCCTCAGCCCCCCCCCCACCGCCGTCCCTCAGCCCCCCCCCCACCGCCGTCCCTCAGCCCCCCCCCCACCGCCGTCCCTCAGCCCCCCCCCCACCGCCGTCCCTCAGCCCCCCCCCACCGCCGTCCCTCAGCCCCCCCCCACCGCCGTCCCTCAGCCCCCCCCCCCACCGCCGTCCCTCAGCCCCCCCCCCACCGCCGTCCCTCAGCCCCCCCCCCACCGCCGTCCCTCAGCCCCCC
The DNA here is from genome assembly GCF_036365525.1 of Heterodontus francisci. Taxonomy (NCBI): domain Eukaryota; kingdom Metazoa; phylum Chordata; class Chondrichthyes; order Heterodontiformes; family Heterodontidae; genus Heterodontus; species Heterodontus francisci. The sequence continues at coordinate 9,565,194 of NC_090413.1, forward strand.
CCCCACCGCCGTCCCTCAGCCCCCCCCCACCGCCGTCCCTCAGCCCCCCCCCCACCGCCGTCCCTCAGCCCCCCCCCCACCGCCGTCCCTCAGCCCCCCCCCCACCGCCGTCCCTCAGCCCCCCCCCACCGCCGTCCCTCAGCCCCCCCCCCCACCGCCGTCCCTCAGCCCCCCCCCCACCGCCGTCCCTCAGCCCCCCCCCCACCGCCGTCCCTCAGCCCCCCCCCCACCGCCGTCCCTCAGCCCCCCCCCCACCGCCGTCCCTCAGCCCCCCCCCCACCGCCGTCCCTCAGCCCCCCCCCCCACCGCCGTCCCTCAGCCCCCCCCCCCACCGCCGTCCCTCAGCCCCCCCCCCACCGCCGTCCCTCAGCCCCCCCCCCACCGCCGTCCCTCAGCCCCCCCCCCACCGCCGTCCCTCAGCCCCCCCCCCACCGCCGTCCCTCAGCCCCCCCCCACCGCCGTCCCTCAGCCCCCCCCCCACCGCCTTCCCTCAGCCCCCCCCCAACCGCCGTCCCTCAGCCCCCCCCCGAACCGCCGTCCCTCAGCCCCCCCCCAACCGCCGTCCCTCAGCCCCCCCCCGAACCGCCGTCCCTCAGCCCCCCCCCCAACCGCCGTCCCTCAGCCCCCCCCCAACCGCCGTCCCTCAGCCCCCCCCCCACCGCCGTCCTCAGCCCCCCCCCCCACCGCCGTCCCTCAGCCCCCCCCCACCGCCGTCCCTCAGCCCCCCCCCACCGCCGTCCCTCAGCCCCCCCCCACCGCCGTCCCTCAGCCCCCCCCCCACCGCCGTCCCTCAGCCCCCCCCCCACCGCCGTCCCTCAGCCCCCCCCCCACCGCCGTCCCTCAGCCCCCCCCCCAACCGCCGTCCCTCAGCCCCCCCCCCAACCGCCGTCCCTCAGCCCCCCCCCAACCGCCGTCCCTCAGCCCCCCCCCCCACCGCCGTCCCTCAGCCCCCCCCCCACCGCCGTCCCTCAGCCCCCCCCCCACCGCCGTCCCTCAGCCCCCCCCCCACCGCCGTCCCTCAGCCCCCCCCCCCCGTCCTTCAGCCCCCCCCCCGTCCTTCAGCCCCCCCCGCCGTCCTTCAGCCCCCCCCCGCCGTCCTTCAGCCCCCCCCCCCGCCGTCCTTCAGCCCCCCCCCCGCCGTCCTCAGCCCCCCCCCCGCCGTCCCTCAGCCCCCCCCCCGCCGTCCCTCAGCCCCCCCCCCGCCGTCCCTCAGCCCCCCCCCCCGCCGTCCCTCAGCCCCCCCCCGCCGTCCCTCAGCCCCCCCCCGCCGTCCTCAGCCCCCCCCCCGCCGTCCCTCAGCCCCCCCCCCGCCGTCCCTCAGCCCCCCCCCCCGCCGTCCTCAGCCCCCCCCCCGCCGTCCCTCAGCCCCCCCCCCGCCGTCCCTCAGCCCCCCCCCCCGCCGTCCCTCAGCCCCCCCCCCGCCGTCCCTCAGCCCCCCCCCGCCGTCCCTCAGCCCCCCCCCCGCCGTCCCTCAGCCCCCCCCCCGCCGTCCCTCAGCCCCCCCCCGCCGTCCCTCAGCCCCCCCCCGCCGTCCCTCAGCCCCCCCCGCCGTCCCTCAGCCCCCCCCCCGCCGTCCCTCAGCCCCCCCCCCGCCGTCCCTCAGCCCCCCCCCGCCGTCCCTCAGCCCCCCCCCCGCCGTCCCTCAGCCCCCCCCCCGCCGTCCCTCAGCCCCCCCCCCGCCGTCCCTCAGCCCCCCCCCCGCCGTCCCTCAGCCCCCCCCCGCCGTCCCTCAGCCCCCCCCCCCCGCCGTCCCTCAGCCCCCCCCCCGCCGTCCCTCAGCCCCCCCCCCGCCGTCCCTCAGCCCCCCCCCCCGCCGTCCCTCAGCCCCCCCCCCGCCGTCCCTCAGCCCCCCCCCGCCGTCCCTCAGCCCCCCCCCCGCCGTCCCTCAGCCCCCCCCCTCAGCCCCCCCCCCCCGCCGTCCCTCAGCCCCCCCCCCCGCCGTCCCTCAGCCCCCCCCCCGCCGTCCCTCAGCCCCCCCCCGCCGTCCCTCAGCCCCCCCCCCGCCGTCCCTCAGCCCCCCCCCCGCCGTCCCTCAGCCCCCCCCCCGCCGTCCCTCAGCCCCCCCCCCGCCGTCCCTCAGCCCCCCCCCCGCCGTCCCTCAGCCCCCCCCCCGCCGTCCCTCAGCCCCCCCCCCCGCCGTCCCTCAGCCCCCCCCCCGCCGTCCCTCAGCCCCCCCCCCGCCGTCCCTCAGCCCCCCCCCCGCCGTCCCTCAGCCCCCCCCCCGCCGTCCCTCAGCCCCCCCCCCCGCCGTCCCTCAGCCCCCCCCCCGCCGTCCCTCAGCCCCCCCCCCGCCGTCCCTCAGCCCCCCCCCGCCGTCCCTCAGCCCCCCCCCCACCGCCGTCCCTCAGCCCCCCCCCCACCGCCGTCCCTCAGCGCCCTCCCCACCGCCGTCCCTCAGCGCCCCCCCCACCGCCGTCCCTCAGCCCCCCCCCCACCGCCGTCCCTCAGCCCCCCCCCACCGCCGTCCCTCAGCCCCCCCCCCCACCGCCGTCCCTCAGCCCCCCCCCCCACCGCCGTCCCTCAGCCCCCCCCCCCACCGCCGTCCCTCAGCCCCCCCCCCCCACCGCCGTCCCTCAGCCCCCCACCCCCCACCGCCGTCCCTCAGCCCCCCCCCCCCCACCGCCGTCCCTCAGCCCCCCCCCCCCCCCACCGCCGTCCCTCAGCCCCCCCCCCCCCCCCCCACCCCCCACCGCCCCTCAAGGTGCAAGGACAGGCTCTTTGCTACTGTCCCTGCGTGCAGGCCAACTCAAATAAGTGAAATATCTTTGTTTTCAGGATCAGAAGTACTTCCATGCAGATATGCTACATCCAGTGTCTCAACTACCTCCTCTTTCACTCTGACTTTGGCAGCATCATCTTCCTTGGTAAAGGCAGGTGCAAAGTACTACTTCGTACCATAGCTATGCATTCTACTTCTGTGCGTAAATCCTTTTTTTTGGTCCTTAATTGGCCTCACCTCTCCTCTTACTAACTTTTTACTACTACTATGCCTATAAATAACTTTTGCATTCTATTTTATGTTAGCTGTCAGTCTCTTCTCATACTCTCTGTTTGCTTTTCTTATTTGTTTTTTCACTTCCCCTCTGTACTTTCTATATTCAGCTTGGTTGTCACTTGTATTATTAACCTGACATCTGTCATAAATGCCCTTTTTCTGCTTCATCTCACACTCTATCTCTTTTGCCATCCAGGAAGCTCTGGCTTTGTTTGTCCTACCTTTCCCCCTCTCAGTTATGTACCTCGACTGTATCTGAACTATCTCCTCTTTAAAGGCAGCTCATTGTTCCATTACAGTTTTTCCTACCAATCTTTGATTCCAATTTACCTGGGCTAGATTTGTTCTCACCCTATTGAAATTTACTCTAAATTGCTCCTTGTGTTTTTCCATACTTAACCAAAACCTTATGATACTTTGATCACTGTCCCCTAAATGTTCCCCTACTGACACTTGATCTGCTTGACCCACTCAATCCCCAGAGCACAAGAAATAGGAGCAGGAGTAGACCATATGGCCCATCGAGCCTGCTGCGCCATTCAAAACGATCATGGCTGATCTTCAGATTCAATTCCACTTTCCCACCAGCTCGCCATACCCCTTGATTCCTTGAGACACCAAAAATCTGTCTATCCCAGCCTTAAATGCATTCAGCGATGGAGCATCCACAACCCTCTGTGGTAGAGAATTCCAAAGATTCACAACCCTTTGAGTGAAGTAATTTCTCCTCATCT